>NC_090240.1:17432374-17542374 GCF_024489055.1 Chanodichthys erythropterus
TTCTGAAGCTATTTGATATCTTTATGTGAACAGAAATTTGAAATTTAACTTGTTATTCATTAAAAATCTCTTGTACAATCAACAACTTTGGCACTGTGTTGAGTCATTGCTTTATGTCCAATGTAAAATCTGGGATGTAAAGCAAAATAGAACAGATTATTAAAACAAGGACAGATGGCAAAACGACACATGACAAGGAAGTGTAAGGAAGTGTGTGATACATTCTCACCCTCATAACATCTTCATGCTCATGAAGGTGTGTTTTTTGTACATGATGGGCCAAACTAGCCTGAAGCAAGCTTTTCTCACCACAGCACACAAGACCTTTCTTGGAAATGCTTGTTTATTTTCTGACCTACAGCAGCAAACAAATGTGGATGGAGGAACGCTTGAGAAATTTCCATGAGACGCAAATGAGAAGCTGTTAGAAAGATGGAGGGATGTAAT
The DNA here is from genome assembly GCF_024489055.1 of Chanodichthys erythropterus. Classification (NCBI taxonomy): domain Eukaryota; kingdom Metazoa; phylum Chordata; class Actinopteri; order Cypriniformes; family Xenocyprididae; genus Chanodichthys; species Chanodichthys erythropterus. Next base: position 17,432,822 of record NC_090240.1, read on the forward strand.
TTTAATGTGGGTGGCCCCACTTTTACTGAGGTGTGATTTTTATTGTGCATGGGTGTCAGTCATGACGGGTAATTTTGAAGAAGCAACGTATATTATTTGATGATATACTGCATCTGCTCTCTAATCTTGATAAGCTGCCCACATTTGACTGATGTTTTACTGATGCACCTTTATTGCTCAGTTTATCATGTGAAATATTAGTCTTGAGAATCCACATTGGAAAAAAAAAGTAATTGTTGAGAAAATGTAAAAATTCAACTGATGCATTCAGATTTTTAACTTCTCTCAACTATTGTCATAAAAAATGTCCTTTTATCAATTTGAATTTGTTAATTCACTAAATGCCTCATTCAACCAATAATTATTTAAAGCAACTACAGATTTCTTGTTTAGCAAATTTTCAATGCACAAAGCACTTTATTCAGCATAGTAAAGCCTCTCCTCCATTGACATCCATTCAAAAAATAAAAGTAAAGTAAATGGCCTTTAGTCTCCTTCCCTGAATGCCACAGCATTACACTATTACCGATCAGTTCCTGACAAATGCAAAGCATTCTGGTTAGAAAGTTAATCTGACTTTGATCGCCGCTGCAGCGTCAATGATCACATGTGCCATCAAAGTGCCGCGAGAGCAAGATGAGACCAGCCATCTGGGTCAGGTGCTGCAGTTGCCCCAAATCGGCTGCACAAGATATGATGACGCAGCTGTTTCATGATTGGCCGGAATCACAGAAGACAACAATCATGCGTGTTTCATGTTTATTCTGATACTTTCAGCTCAGCTGATGCTCACAAATTTGTTTTTATAACAGTAAACATTCTTCTTATGTTAAACTTTATTCTTGTACATATGGCTCTAAATGAAAAGTGTTTCTGTTGCTTCATGAAAACATCTGTGTATTTGACAAATATTAATCTAATCCACTTCATCAGTAATAACATTTGCAAACACCTCGTGAGCATGTGGAACTAGAAAAAGTCTCTGACTTAATTTCTCCACTTTTTTTTTACTCCTCCCCACATGAGACCGGCAGATCTCGGCCATTGGTGGAAGCCTACAGTAGTATAGGGGACACATTGATCTTACAAGCAAAGATACCTGAAATGTGGTTAGACCACCACATTTGTCTCAAGAATCTCTAGAATTGTGACAATCAACAAATATAAATAGATCCTCTTTTGGTCTAAAAGATGTTTTCTTTTTTTTTTTTTGTAGTTTCAATTAATATTTCTTAGTATTTGTGACTTAATATGTATTTTGTTTTCTTTTTTACAGTGCATTTTTTTTTTTTTTTAACTTTCTGGAGCTAACAATTAAAATGCATATTCAAACTGAATTTCACTTTCATATCAAGAGCAAGCCAAGCAACAGGCTTTCATGTATGTAAACATCAGAGGAATATGTTAAGAGAGCAACAAAGCATTACAAGCCAATTAATGCTACAATTTTTACCAAAGAAGTATTGTGGGAACTGCAAGCTTGGTCGATCAAATGCATTAGTCACTCAAACAGCATGACTGATGGCGCTCAATGATCGCTGCCACCTCTTTCTGACATTTAAGTGACTCTGGGGGCTGCGACTACCCAGCGTTTCTTCAGTTCTGCCTGGGAGCCTGTATCAGAGCTCTTAATGTGCCTTGTCACTGTTGCTGGGCTAATTAGTACACAGCAGCTGCAGCAGATGGAGACTCACTCTGGGCTGCTTTACTATGTACCTGTCATATTCCCTCTGGCCCGTTACCACGCTCAGCTATCACTGCGTTTGAGTTCCTGCTCTCCACACAGGTTTAATTGCTTTTTCAAAATCCCCCTCTCTTTGAGAATAGGGATAAAAAGGAGCAACATGTGATCAATTTTGTTGTCCTCCCAGGGGCTCGCTTCCATTCTGCTTTAATCTCAGTGGTAAATACAGTTTCTGATGGGGGATGTAGGGTTATGTTGGTACGCGAGCTATGTTTGGATTTTCAAGGATGAGCGGAAACATGCTCTCTAATGCTTTATCTGTTTTTTTAAAGACAAAGTCAACAGGAAGAGTAAACATGGTTAACATTGGCCATATCTGTGTGAATGCGTGAGTGATGAGTACCATTTTTGAATGTTATGAAGCAGGCAATGAGGCGAGTCAGCAAAGGTCATTACAGGAGAGAGAACATGAGGAAATAGGCTGCAGTGTGCACAGCATTATTGGAGTATTGTTTTCATCACATTTACAATCATTGTTTGTTTTGTTTCATTTTTTACAATATTGTATAAATACAGCTCATAACATGTAGGTGTGAATGCAGTTTGTACATTATGTAATGAACTACTTGTGGTGAAATGCATAAATGCACTCACAGATTATTGTAGGTCCCCTTGGTGGTTAGAGAGATGATGCAGGGAGCAGTTATAAAACTGAGCGTGTATAAATGTTAGCCATTTTCATGTATTTAGATGCTTTGTTTTTGTTTTTGTTTTGTTTTCATGTATTTGACTCTTTTGTAACATTATAAATGTCTTTACTGCCACTTTTGATTGTACTGCCCCCAAACCTTTGAATGGAAGTAAATACAACAATTTGTGAGGGCCAATGAAACATTTTGCTTTGGCTGCTCAACCTTGGTAAAAAAAAAAAAAAAACAAAAAAAAAAAAGTGCATATTCTCAATCACTTAGTTCACAAGCCTCTCTTCTTTAAAATGTTCCAATCATTTGATTGGGTTTTGCACATCCAATCAATGCATGCACTTGATTTGCCCTCTACCACATGCTGCTCCGGTGCTCTGACCAATCAGAGAAAGCACTTGATTTAAAAAGAAGAAACAACAAAACCTCTCCTATTTGCGGGTCATCCAGAAATGTGTTATGGCTCTATCAATCTTATTTTTTCAAGTAAGAGCGGACATGGCCATTTGTAAATTTAATGTGTCCTGCTTCCTGTGTCATTGGCTTCCAGTTATTTTTAGCTCTACAAAACACCTTAGTTCCGCATTGAAAAATAAGGTGGACACTAACTGGAACTTGCAGTAAATGGCAGAAGTTTCCATCTTATAATGCTGCCAATAGCCTGCACTTCTGCTATTTTCAATAGATAACCACCTTGACACCTTACCCTGACATGCTACTTCAGCCTTTTCCTCTTTCACCATCTTTCTACATAGATAGAAAAGACACGTACAGTCCTAAGAAAATATTAATTACATTGGGAATATCTGTTGACAACATTTGTGAAATAATGTTAAAGAGAGTTAAAAACGCAAAACTGTGACATTCACTGGCATGCATCACTTGGCAGTGCTAAATCCGGCAGTGCATATACTGGCAATCTGACAAAATAAATGCTTGCTGATTTTAGATTTAAAAATGTTGAAAATTCATATAAAAAAGAAAAAAAAAGTAAATATTAGCATTGTGTTTTTTTAGCTGTACTATAAAATAATTGTATTTCTATTTCTCATTTTATTTTAAAACATAATAGTACTATCACACGTTTTCTTATTTTGCTTATTATTTCATTTTTTAGAGTTATATTTAATGGGTCACACTATGTTCGTCAGTGTGAGCACCAAACCGCATCTCCAGGTGTTCTCATGAGAACCAGACTAAAAAACTGATGTGCACCCCTGATAATAAATGATTTATAAATGCACATTATTATTTTTTAAAAATTCATGTGTCCTTGTAAACTTTAATCAAAATACAATTCAAGTATGACTGATTTATGCCTAAACTTTTTTTGGGGGAGCAAAAACAGTGCAAATGACACACTGTACACTTTATTATTATTATTATTATTATTATTATTATTGTCACAGACACGTCAGGTTCCACCATCCACCAATACCAGGGCACTCAATCCCCAGAGTACTAATCACCGCCACCTGCACATCATCAGCACTGCAATCACCCGCACTACAAAAGACTCACACGCACACACTTTTCGTCTGGTCTCGTTTGCACTTCACTTACCTGAATGCTTACCTTAAGGACTCCAGCGATTTACTCACCTGTCTCCAGTGTCTCCTGTGTTCCTCGTGTGCAATCCCGTCTGTGTGTGAGTGTTCCCTGTCTCCAATCTCCAGCGTCTGCTCTATTCTCCAACCCTACGATCACAAAAGGACAGAATTACCTCTCTGCTTACCATTCATCATCATTCATCACTATTCACTCACCTGCACTGCTGTTTGACTCTGTTGAGATCAATAAATACCACTCTTTGTTTTACTCATGCCTCCGTGCTTTCTGGACTGTAACAGAAGACCGGACCCTATCAACCAGATTTCAACAGGAGTCATTAGGATCCCTTTCAAGAGCTCGCTGACGCTTTGCGCCGAGCACTCACACCTCAACCACTGTCTCAGTCACTGTCAACCGCTGTTACTTCCGCAACCACCGTCTCCACCTCTTCACCTGTGGTTCACGCCAGTCCCATAGCCCGACCAGTGCCCTACTCTGGATCGGCGGAGGATTGCAGCGGATTCCTCCTGCAATGTGCACTGGTCCTGGAGATGCAACCACATCTCTACCCCAATGATACAGCGAAAATAGCGTTCATCATCTCTCAACTGCAAGGCAAGGCATTACGCTGATTCCCTCTGGACACAGAAAGGCCCAGTTGTTCAATCCTATTCCTCATTCGTCTCACACTTCCATGAAGTCTTCAGCAAACCACTTTCTGACTCTTCTATGGGTGAGCAACCTTAAACAAGGATCTATGTCTGTCAATGAATATGCCTCACAGTTTAGAACGCTGGCCGCATCTAGTGGATGGAACGAGCAAGCCCTCATCACCACCTTTCGTCAGGGTTTTGAAACTAGAGTGCGGTTGCATCTCGCTGCATACCAGGATTCCATCGGCCTCGAGCACTTCATCCAGCTATCCATCCTCGTAGGTACTCGTATGCAGTCGTGTATGGAAGAACACCAGGTCCAGCCACTTCCCAACATCCACCTCCATCGGTCTGAACCCGCCAGCCCTCCAGAACCAGCCAGCGACCCCATGCAAGTTGACAACTCTCGACTCTCTTCCACCGAACGTCAACGAAGGCTGACCCTGAATCTCTGTTTATATTGTGGTGCTCCTGGACATGCAATCTCTGCATGCCCCATCCGTCCTCCTCGTCCCATGGTGAGTGCTATCATTCCCTCCATTAAAAAGATGAAACCACTTACTACTGTTGTAAACCTTACTGCCGCTGATGTATCTGTTCCAGTGGTGGCGCTCCTCGATTCAGTGTCAGCAGGAAACTTAATCTCTGGCTCCCTCTGTCAACAACTCAAGCTCAAGACCTTGCCCCCTCCGACCATCTACCAAATCCACTCCATCACGGGCAAAACCTTAAGCCGTAAGAAGGTCAGTCGATGTGTGGGTCCCCTTCAACTTCGTGTGGGAATTCTTCATGTGGAAGATATACATCTGCTGGCTCTGGAGGAATCCACCTCTGACGTGGTTCTAGGGCGCCCGTGGCTGGAGCAGCACAGTCCAACCATCTCCTGGCAGATGGGCGAAATCCTGAAGTGGGGCGATAACTGTTTCTCCAACTGTTTCTCTGAGTTTCCTGTTTCCAAGTCTCCTCGTTCCAACGACATCTCCATCTGTATCACCTCCATTGAAAGTCCTGTCGAGAAATGTTCAGTGGACATTCCAGCCTGTTACGCCCCCTTCAGCGACGTCTTCTGCCCACAACGAGCCTCCAAGCTGCCTCCACACCAGCCATGGGACTGTGCCATCGATCTGTTACCGGGTGAGCCTGTGCCCAGGGGAAGTACCGGAGGAGAAGGCCATGGAGGAATATATTGAAGAGGCCCTTAACCAAGGATACATCATCCCGTCTAATTCCCCTGCTGCTTCGAGTTTCTTGCGGCCCTGTATCGACTACCGTGCACTGATCAAGATTACCGTCAAGTTCCGGTATCCCCTTCCACTCGTCCCAGCAGCTCTGGAACATCTCCGTGGTGCCACTGTGTTCACCAAGCTGGACCTCCGCAGCACATATAACCTCATCCGGATACACGAGGGGGAAGAGTGAAAGACAGTCTTCGTCACGCCCACCGGCCATTACGAGTACCTCGTCATGCGTATGGCCTGGTCAACACCCCCTCCCTATTCCAGGATTTCATCCACGATGTGCTCCGGGAGTTTCTCCATAAATATGTCCTGGTATACATAGATGACATCCTCATCTACTCCCGGAGCTTGGCAGAACATCGCCACCACGTTGCGGAGGTCCTTCATTGCTTACGACAGTTCCATCTCTTCCTCAAGGCTGAAAAATGTTCCTTTCATCAACCCTCTGTTCAATTCCTGGGATACAACATTGATCACAATGGCATCCGGATGGATGAGGGGAAGGTGGAAGCAATCAAGTCCTGGCCCAGACCATCCACCATCAAAGAACTCCAGTGCTTCCTTGGCTTTGCAAATTTCTACCACCGCTTCATTTAAAAACTACAGCTCCATAGTCCATCCACTCACCAACCTACTCCGCAACCAGCCCAAGTCTCTGTCCTGGTCCCAGGAAGCCACCAACGCCTTTGAAGCTCTCAAGACAGCCTACACCACCGCTCCCCTCCTCGGGAGTGGGAGTGGGAGCGGTGCTATCTCAGCAACAGTTGACACCAAGTAGACTCCATCCATGCGCCTTCTTTCCCCACAAGCTCAACCCAGCGGAGGTCAACTACGACATCGGTGACCACGAGCTCCTGGCTGTCAAGCTTGCCCTGGAGGAATGGAGGCATTGGTTGGGAGCCAAACACTCCTTCCAGGTGTTAACTGATCATAAGAACTTGGAATAGCTAAAAGCTGCTAAGAGACTCAATCCCCGTGAAGCACGTTGGGCAATGTTCTTCTCCAGATTCGACTTCTCCATCTCCTATCGTCCCAGCTCCAAGAATATTAAGGCTGATGCTTGCAGTACATCACTCGGACACAACGCACTCCACTGATTTACTGTGCGCACACGTCACTTGGCACTGGCCACCCGGGGGTCAATGAGACCCTCTCGCTGCTTAAGTACTTCTGGAGGCCCAACATGGCCAATGACATCAGAAGGTACGTGCAGGGCTGCAGGGAGTGCGCCATCTCCAAGAGCCCTCGCCATCTTCCTCTTCCCGTTCCTGAGCAACCCTGGTCAAACCTGGGAGTGGACTTCATAACGGATCTCCCAGCATCTGATGGCCATACATGCATCCTGGTGGTAGTAGACCGCTTTTCCAAAGCCTGTCGTGTGATTCCCCTGAGAGGTCTACCTACCGCCATGGTAACCGCAGAACTCATGTTTAACCACGTATTCCGTTACTATGGCATTCCCGAAGACTTTGTCTCAGATAGAGGACCCCAATTCATCTCTCGTGTTTGGAAGGCATTCCTATCCCTCCTGGGTGTGACCGTCAGTCTTTCCTCCGGATACCACACTCAGTCGAATGGGCAGAAGGAAAAGAAGATCCAAGAGATCGGCAACTTCCTGCGTACCTTCAGCCATGGCCACCAGGACTCTTGGGACCGGTACCTGGGTTGGGCCGAGTACGCACAGAACTCCCTACGCCAACCATCTACTGGAGTCACTCCTTTCCAGTGCGTACTCAGTTACCAACCCCCACTGTTCCCCTGGGACGGGGAACCATCCAACTTTCCTGCAGTCGACTACTGGTTCCGGGAGAGCAAGAGGGTTTGGAACTCAGCCTATCACCAACTGCAGCGAGCCCTGCACAGACGCAGAATGACAGCAGACCTTCGCCGTTCCAGTGCTCCCTCCTATCAACCGGGACAGAAGGTCTGGCTGTCAACCCGGGACATCACACTGCATCTGCCCTGCAAGAAGCTGAGTCCCAGATTCATTGGCCCATTCACCATCATCAAACAGATCAACCCAGTCATGTACCAACTCCCTCCACAATACAGAATTCATCCTACATTCCATTTGTCACTCCTCAAGCCTCGACACCCCTCTGTTCCTCTTTCTACAGAACCTGACATGGCAGCCGCCGAGCCCCCCCTTCCACTCATCCTGGATGACGGTGCAGCCTACGAGGTTTGTGAGGAGCCAGAATCTGAACATGAAGCTCTATGGGATGCTGATCTCCTGGAGCACCAAAGGGTCCTAAAATCTGGAACACGCAGATGAGGCCCTGGCGTAGGTGCAGAAGGTCCTTCACAATCTGGAACATGCAGACGAAGGTACCTTGGAGTGAAGGTTAACCTTGTTGTAGATATCGTCACTGTCTTGCTGGACAGAAACTCTGGACGTAGTGTTTGTTAATGTCTCTTTCCTCACAAGCTGGAGGCTTAGAACGTGGTCGTCTCTGTTGCTGCCTCACAAGCTGTAGACTCAGATCACGGGATCTGTTGTTGTCTCTCTGGATGGACCAGAGGCTCAGAATAGTGTATTTGTTAGTGTCTCACCCGAAGGGAGACTCAAAATGTTGTATCTGTTGTGTCTCAGCTTCGCAAGCAGGGACTCAGAATGGTGTATCTGTTGCGTCTACCCCATTTTGACGGACAGTGTGGCCCATCCTTCTCTCCCCTGTGGAACTCATTTGCATAAAGCACAAAGTTGGAAGTCTTTACAGTGTCTTTAAAGTTTACCAATGCATTTCTCACTTTCCAAACCACCACCAGAATACCTTTGGCAATATTCTAAACAAATAGAGACCAAACATGATGGAAAAAGATTGAACTGTCATTCAATTGTACATTAACAGCTGAATTTGTATCAGATGTTGCACTACAAATAGCTGTCACTGAGAATACTTATTTCTGTGAATAAGTATGAAATGGATGTGTAGTTTGCATCAGTTCTAAGGTTTTCAAACATAGTTTTGAATAGATTTGGATGGATCTTTGTGATCTCTCTTAGTTTCACCCATTTCTGCTAAGGTCCCGAGGAATTTTTATGGCAGTCTTTGGCCAACCTTAGGAAGTAGTCTCTAGATGGGTGAAGGGCAGAAACTGCCTGTGGACCAATGAGAAGTCCTGTCCTTCCCAGGCTTGGTACAAGAGGTCTTCTTCTTGTCCTCTAAGAGAGGTCTGGATGTTGTCCTTACATCTTTATCTGATGGCGTTGGACAGTTTGTTTGTGTTAGGCCACCAAGATCCAATCAAAATGTAGCAAACCTTTGTCCGATGTTACGGACAGAGAGGGGCCTGGCCGTAAACTGGGCCCTGGAATGTGCTGATCACTACACACTTGTAGTAAAAAGCGAAATACTCCAGACTGCGGAGTGGCTACAGCAAAAAAAAAAAAGGAATGCAACCTGACCCATGCGAAAACAAGAATAAAAATCAGCATTTGAAAAGTGCCGTGTTCTAAGGAACATTAAAATGCTTTTTGAGGTTAAAAGAACAATTTCTTTAGTTGAAATTCAAATTTGCTAATATAAACTAAATACACATAGTCACGCAATGCTGATGTTGCTAACATTAACAATTTGAGAATCGAGAATAACAATTATAATAATTTGCATGGTTTGACGTGATCTGAGCTAAGCGATCGTTTGATTTAATTGCCATTGTAACGCGATTTATTGTAAAAACTTTTTCTGTTGGTCAGAACAAAAGAGGCAGACATGTTACATACTTGATCAGATGACATTTTCCAGTGAAACATATTATATTGGACATACTTCCAAGACGTAATATCTGTAATTCCGAAGTTCAGTGAATATCCTCACTGATGCACTGACTGACAGCCCACATATACACATCAAAACATCTGTCACGATCACCGTCTGCCCCTGTCTAGTTCCGGACTCCATTTCTCATCATTCCCCTCGCCAGTCACATGTTCACTCTACACCAATCACCTGTCGCCACATACAGCCATGCACACACTCCTCACTAATCACCACACCCAGCTGCAGCTTGTTACCTGGACTATAAAGGACTTTCACTCACACCACCTCACCGCGAAGTATTGCTAACTCATGTTACAATTCCAAGCGTTTATATCCGGTCTGTCTATTGTTCTTGTTCCTGCCTCTTACCCGCTGCTGATCCATTGCTGCCTGTCCTGACCTGTGTTTTGTATACCCCTCTGTGAGTGATATCTGCCTGCCTTTTGATCTACCGCCTGTACCCTGACTACGATCCGGCCTGTTCCTCTCTGTTCCTGTTTGTTCCTGTTTTGACCCTGCCTGTACGACCACTCTCACTTGTAAATAAATGCTGCACTTGGATCTCCTGCCTGAGTCTCCATTCGTAACAACATCAGATTGAGGAGCCGTGCCAATGCACAACCCACGTAAAGGTGATAATTCCGCAAATAAAGAAATTGCGACAAAGAGGCAAAAGCTATGGACTGCAGCTTTAATGGAGGCTGCAGGAATTAGGCCAAACCCCAGCAAAAGACTTCCAGTTCAAAAGCTGAATGTTTTTTGGTTAAAAGCTTTAAATAATGTCGTTAAGCTTTTACATTAAAAAAAACTTGCTAAGTGGCTAAATGGGACTACAGGTTATACAGTATGAGACATTAAACATCATCACACTCACAGAATGGGTAGAACAGCTTTTTACCTTCTGCGATTCCAAATTTGTGTTCATTTGTGTAGATTATCATCAGCAAAATGTGTAGAAATCATAACCTTTTGTTGGTCAAAGAGCTTATTTTCTGCAATAATCAAAAGAAAAATCCTAATGGATTTTTGTTGAGGTAATGATGCAAACTTTCGGCTTTGCCTACAAAAATACTTTGTCACTCCAACACTCAATTAGCAAATCCATCAAGTCCCCTGATCATTAAAATGTTCCTGGTTGAGTGAGTGGTGTTGACATGAGCGATAATACACTGCACACTTTCTAATGTGATAATCTCTCAGTAACGTGTTTTACCCCAGACAGGCTCTATCTGCTCCTGCAGTCCTGCCTCTGTCTCATCTGCCTCCATTCATTAGAGCTCATTAGAGCACATCACTAAAGCTGCACCTTGTCAAAAGCCCTCTGCTTCCAGCCCACTACCAACCAGCTTTCCACAGCCAGACCAGGAGGAGGTCACGCATTCAGTCTCCCACCACATGCCAACACCGCCTGGGTATCCATTATTATCTCTGATGCTCCATAACACGAGGACGGCCCTGTCTCTGGCTACGTATAAGACAAGTGAGAAATGCTGCTTTAAAAAAGCACAGATCCTCAGGGGCCGTGAGGCATCATTACGACCTGTCATTCTAACTCTGTTTTTTTTTTTTTCCCCTGCCTCTGCTCAGATTGATGGTTGGTGCTGAGGGGATGTTTGGATTGTTGTGGATTGGTAAAACGTGTCTGCCACTCAGTCGGACATAGAATTACTGCGCAAGAGAGCTCTGCATTATGGGTAAAAACTTAATTCATTTGACAACTGAAAAATTCATAGAAACGTGGAAACAGTTTACATTAAGGTTCTGTACATAAGCATCAGAGGTGTAAAGAGCGCCTGAAATCCATACTTGAGTAAAAGTACAGATACCTTACAGTGAAAATGACCAATTTCATTACAAGTCGAGTAAAAGTCTTAAAGTATCTGATTTTAACAGTACTTAAATATTTTACTCTTACTGCATGACGCACTAGTCCTCAAAACCTAAGAGACATCACACTGTAAACCCAGATAAGTTATACTAACTCAAAAAAAAAATGAGGCAACTCTGTTTTTTTTAAGTTTGCAAAGTCTGTTTTTTAATAACTATAAATTACAAATAAACATTTAAATCAAAATATATGTTTAGTGTTTTGTTCATCTTAATTTGATGCAACTCAAAGTTTTAATACAATGTAAACCCGAATAAGTTGGCAAAAAAAAAAAAAAAAAAAAAGCAATCAGTTGCCTCAAAATTTTTAAGTTGAGAAATTCAAAGTTTAAGTAAGCAGAACTGGCAGATTTTTATTTTGTACAACTCATACACGGATACATTTAACTTAAAATTGTCACGCAGCCCCAATGTAAACATTTTTATTAGTGTAACCTTAGTTAGCTATAACATGCTAATTAAAAAAAATGCTAACTTACAAATTTAAACGAGTTAAAAATTTAAAGTTAGTACAGAAATATAAAGCATTTAACATACCCAGCCGCATGCACCACCTGTCACCATGATGGTAACTCTCCAAAAACCCACATTAACAGAAACTCTTCTGATTTAGCATAACATTAATCACTATTAAATCCCACTTAACATTAATCTTGCACAAAAAAAACATTGAACTCTTAATTTTAGCATTTACTCTCCCTTTCGAGTACCATGGCAAAGCATGCTGGGAAGTGGAAATCCCAGCCCAGTTTCAGTTAAACTGAAGTTAATCTAAATTAAAAGAAATAAGTTTATACAACACAAAACTATGAAACAGTTCAGTTTAAAATATATATCAGTTCTGTGAACTTGAAAGAAAAAGAAAGTTCTAAATACTCATAAAAGTTAATTTGACTGAACTATTTAATTTAATTTAACTTTGTCCTACTCAAACCAATTAATTATTTTGAGCATTAGGGTTTGCAGTGCACCAGCTGCAGCCTCATCTCGCATGAAACACCCTGCTGAAGTGCTGATGCACTCGCATTCATGTAAATTAGCCTTGTTGACAAGTTTGAGTCAGTTAAGCCCTGGGTGTTGGGGTTTTTTTTGTGCATACGCACACAGCCGAACGCAAAGTATACTTCACTTGACATTCAACGCATGCACAGTTTTAAGCAATCTCTCGCCATGAGTTGCAACCCATCTAAACATCTTTGTATTCTTTCATGCTAGAGCTGTACAAATGAGGGTACTTTCTAACCTCTTTGCACAATCGAATTTGTCATCCGGGTTTGACGTCATGCCTGCAGCACTCTATGTGCACTTAGTGTAAATAGACACTGTGATTTATTAAACTTTGTTAACATTATTGTCACGGATACACCTGGCTCCCCCTCCTCTCATTCTCCCCGGAGAGTGTGTTGCTCATTCATAGTAGTTTGATACCTAATATTTTAATATTAACAACAACCTTTCAATACAACCTTACTGTAGAGTTTTACCATGTGCATTTTGCTGTGCTTAATTGGTAAGCATTTGTTCATCAAAATAAAGAATACTTCTTTTTTCTTTCTTGAGGTTTGTATTTAAGCCTTAATTATCATTCATGTGAAGGCCTGGGCTGTAGTTCAGGAGATGATGTGAATGCTTCCCTCCTACGCTCCCTCTGTCTAGCCAGATGTGATTAATGTTCTTAACCTCTCCTCATTATCCAGGTCTGGAGTCAGAGCTAAAGGGTGACTATGACACTGGTGAGGTGAAAACAGACCAGATTGAGGTATGCGCTAAATTACAGCTTATATAGGATCCCCCCCCTACTATATATCACCACTTCATCCATAATAATGGGACCATTTGAAAAACCTTTCTTCTTTTCTTTGCCCAAACCAGCACACTTATAGAGCAGATTATGGTGGTTTAAGGTTGTGTTTTTATAATATATTTGTTTAATGTTATATTTATGGTGTTAGACAGTAATACAGCAATTACTGATTCTAAGCTTTTTATTAGGAAAAACTTTACAGAAATCAGATGTTCTGCCATACATAGTGCAGACAAGTTGATTGAAAGTGATAAATTCAGACTGTGGCTTCACAAAAAGGCACAGAAATAAACAAACTCAAACACAGATGGACATTTCAGTCCTAGTCCACACTGTTGCCATGACAAACTCCCTGCATTTCTGAAGGCGAAGAAAACAACATACATAAAAGATCAAACAAAACATAAGTTAAATTATGCACTGGCACATATACAAAAAAAATCAATTATTTGTTGGGATGGGACCAGTAAACACGATCCAACACTGCTGGTTGTCAGTAGATGAGATCCATGAGATTTCATGAGATACACACTTCAGCCGAGATCATCTGAATAATTTAAGGGGTTAGTTCACCCTCAGAACGCCATGGCAGGTAGGCCTCCGTGGTCTTGGCCACTCCGACCAGCACTGAACCTGTGTAGAAGTCTTCCATTAAACGTGCAGCACAGCTAAATTTGCATTATAATTATCAGGAACAGAATCAAACATAAATTTAAAACATTGTCCCCGATGTCCAGCATCCCTAGACTTGTATGCAAGCAACATCGCCCACTTTGTTGCGTGTTAATTGCAGGGTTTATGATGTCACCAACCCAGGAAGAAGCTCGTTGTCGTTTTTGTAGGCATTACATTGCCATAGCTTTAAAAGACAATATCTCGGTTTGCATTGAACTTTCAGCGCTGCAAGATACTGTTTATGCCCAAACAGCAACATTTACACACTAACTAAAGTTTAAAAAGAGAAATCGCAATAAACCACCACTTTAAAGGGTTGGTTCAACCAAAAATAAATTCTGTCATCATTTACTCTCCCTCAAGTTGCTCCACACTTTTAGGAATTTATTTGTTCTGCTGAACACAAAGGAAGATATTTGGAAAATGTCAGTAACCAAACAGATCTCACCTCCCATTTACCACCACAGTATTTATTTTTCCTACTGTTTAGTTACTGACATTCTTTTCATTTTTTTTTTTTTTTGGGGGGGGTGAACTATCCCTTTAATACATAAAGCATATGACATCAGTTAATACTCTAAAAAGTCAAAAATGGGTTTAAAAAGTAGCATTGCTCATACTTAAAAATAATTGACAGAATTTGCACACTAGACATAGGCCAACAAGAATGTGGACTGTCCTTTCTAAAGGAGAAAATGGAATTTGCTTTCAATATACAGACAATGACAAGTCTATGACATTTGACCTTTCAGTGAGCCGGCAATTTCCGTTTTGAAATGCAGGGGTGTAACGTGATGTGAATGTGAATTTTTCAGCTATTGTTTTTAAAAGAATATCTCTAGTATTCAGCACAAATGGAGTTCTCTTATCAGAACCATTTTCAAAAAATTCATTTTGGTTTCTCTTTGAGGAAAGGTTTCCTGTTTTGAAGATTGTTTTATGAGATGAGGGGTCTGCTGGTGACTTTAATAATTCAATAGTCCCTCGGAAATTTCAAAACATTCCGATGCTGGAGGGAATATTCTACCTTTGAAACCAGAAAGACAGCTTAGAAACTTATTTGGTAACACTTTAGTTTAGGACCCAATTCTCACTATTAACTAGTTGCTTATTAGCATGCATATTACTAAGATATTGGCTGTTTATAACTGTTTAAAGCACATATTAATGTCTTATTCTGCATGACCTTATTCTACATCCCTTAATCCTACCAATACCTGAACTTAACAACTATCTTATTAACTATTAAAAAGCAATAATTAGGTGTTTATTGAGGCAAAAGTCATAGTTAACTGACATTTATAATTTGAATTGTTGTTTTCTCAAACAATACAGTAGAAAACTTGTTAAACCTTTAACACACCTTGTCAATTTGTCCATAAGAAATTGTACATTTCCCTCAGGCTGGAAAAAAGCAGTGATTGTGCCAATTTTTAAATCGGGAAGTCAAGATTGTATATGCAACTACCGGCCAATATCAATTTTACCCGTATTATCTAAAGTGATGGAGAAAGTCGTAGCAATACAGCTGACTAACCACTTGGAGGTCAACCAGCTCCTCCACCCACAGCAGTTTGGTTTTAGATCAGGTTACTCAACCGAAATAGCAAACTGCTGCTTCATTGAAAACTTAAAGAGGTCCATGGACAGGGGTGAGGTGGTAGGAGCAGTATTTCTCGACCTTAAAAAAGCCTTTGAAACGGTCAGTCACCACCTACTTTTATCCAAAATGTCATTGTGTAACATCTCCCCTGAGGCAGTGGGTTGGTTTGCCTCATTTCTTCAGGGGCGGGAACAGTGTGTTAAAGTGGCCAGGGACAAATCCTAATTTTTAAACATTCGTATGGGCATACCACAGGGTTCTATATTAGGACCATTGTTGTTTGGTCTCTTTATAAATGACTTGCCCTTGATCTGCCCGGGTGTCCGTTGCCAGCTTTATGCAGATGATGCCGTTTTTTATGTATCTGCCAAGACACCAGAGCAGGCTGCAGAGGTTTTGTCTGCATGCATGGCTGAGGTTAATCAGTGGCTTATTCAAAATAAGTTGGTTCTAAATCTTAGAAAAACAGTTGCTATGTGTTTTTCAATTAAAAAACACAATTTAGAACAAAAATTTCAAATACATTTGCAAAATGATAAAATACAATTAGTAACTCAATTTAAGTATCTTGGGTTGGTCCTTGACCCCCAACTAAAATTTGATAAACATATTGAGAGAATATCAAAAACAATACAACGAAATTTAAATTGTTTCAAAATAATCCGACATTACATTCCGAACCAGGCAGCCCTGCTGTACATGCATGTTATGATCTTTTCTCATATTTCATACTGCATGACAGCATGGGCCCAGGCAGCACCCTCAGCAATAAAGCGCATTGGTTCACTTTACAACCAAGCAATGAAAATTATGGATAGAAAACCTATTCGCTTTCATCACTGCTACATTTTTAGGAAATATAATTTATTAAGTTTTGAAAGTTTCAGCAATTTATGTTTTCTCAAATTGTTATTTAAGTGCATCAATAGTTTGGCTCCTGAACCCCTGAGTACATTTATCCAGAGACCAAACAGCAGTAGAGGGACAAGAGGTTCATCAAATCAAAACTGTAAAATCCCACAGTGCAGAACATCTTTTGGCAAATCAGTCTTTTCTTACAGGGCTTGTAAACTGTGGAACTCATTGCCCACAGAGATTAAGATCATTTCTGAGTTTAAAATGTTCACCTCTAGGCTTAAGGCTTGGCTGAAAACAAACCAAAACTGTACCCATTTTGTAGATGTCTGAACGTGAATAAGTGAGTTTTGAACATGTAAAATGGCATTGTGTATTTTTTCTTAGAACTGAATATTGTGTTTTTATAGTAGAAAGGCCCATCCAGGGATGGGAGTTGAAAATTAGCACTTGCTATAAACTCTATGTGCATCGCATTGGCTGCAAAATTTGTTCTGTAACTATGTTTGACTGCATTGTCCCTGTCAAATAAACAAATAAAATAAAATAAAAAAAAAATAAAAATAGTTAGTTAATTGTGAACATTTATTTGACCCTAATCCTCCTATTCACCACTTGTTTGTCACCTGATGTCACCTGATGGAGTTTGGGTTCCTTCCGCTGTCGCCTTTGGCTTGCTTAGTTGGGGACACTTGACATTTGACTTGACATTTGATATTCAACAGTGCTTTGATCTGCCTGCATTGACACTATTCTTGTAGAGCTGCTGTGCAGCCAAAATAATGCACCAGTTATCAATGTAAAGCTGCTTGACACAATCTACATTGTAAAAAGCGCTATATAAATAAAATAAAGGTGATTAAAGTGTGACCAGTTATTTACTGTACCAGTTCCTGAAAAAAACTCAAATAAAATTCTCAGATATTTGCTGTTTCTCACATCAGCTTTAGTGAGGTTAAGAGTAATATAATAGGAGTTTAACAGCATGTTGAATGCTACGGATTTCCATAGCAATGAAACACCCACCATTAACATATAGTCAGTCCCTCGATTGTTTCTTTATCAAATATTTAATCTAATCTGATTGTTTTCAGATACATTGAAGTACTCACAATTCAGTTTACATTGCTAAATCATTACTTTGGCATACAGTAATATGTCATTTACTTATAATTTATTTTTACAGCAGTCCAGTAAGGACAGTTTCTCCCCTTGTAGATGTGAAATTAATACATTTTTGAAGAAAGAAGTCTTGCAGCTCCCTCCTACTCTGCACCAGAGCCCAATTTTGGAGTGAATATTAAATTCAGATGAGGTTCATTGAGGGTGGGCTTACATGTTCAGCCTAAAGGAACATCTTAGTTAGGCATAAAAAAATAAAAATCTCTTGTTAAAAAACGGGATAGACAGACATTCGTGCAATGCAAACCAGCAAGGACCATACAGTGCAAATCAACATTTTTTTTTTTTTTATTCTAGTGTTTGCCTGAGAATTCATGATCCATTACTCCCAACATGAAATCAAAATTTAGATTTCAGCAGTGTTCAGCAGTAGATGTGTTTACAATCATGCTCATTGTATGTAAACAAATATGCCATAGATTGGTCAAAGATTTGCATATACTAGCTTCCCTTAAAATCATTTGTGTAACTTGTTTTATCATCTCCGTCCATCAAATGCTTACTATTTTTAATCTACTTTTGCCGTGTGGAAAATCTCTCTAAAAACTCTATTCAAAATATTAGCTGCTGTAAGAGCTTATTCCCCAAGAGCTGTTTGAAATTGATTTAATGATTACAGCTGGTTTGTGGTGACTGGAGACCCCTTAGGCAAAAATGTGCTAATTACATGACATGCATGCAGTAAAACTGTAATCTGCAGGTTTGTATATTCATGGCTCATAAGCTCTTTTGGGAAATGTGTATCTTTCTGACTTTTTTACCAAATTAAGATAATTTATTATTTTTATAATGTAACACTAGTTATTGTATTATGAACAAACATGAATTCGGTTCCACATTACATTAGGTGGCCTTAACTACTTGCATTTAAATTAATCATTTGATACAATGCACTTATTGTGTACATACATGTGTTTACATTGTACTTACATTTAAAAAAAAAAAAAAACTCCTGCATGCAATTATATATGTAATTAATTTCTTTAATTGCATTTATACCTTATACCTTAACCCACCCTTAAACCTACCCATAACACCAAACCTATCCCTAACCTTACCCGTATCCATCTCGATAGCAGCGAATGTGTTTTGCAATACAATATGAACCCAATAAGTACAGGTGTAAGGCCACCTAAAGTGGGACCATGGATTGTAGGAAAATTATATATTTACAAATTACACCTTATTGTGAGGTTTTACTAATAAAAGCAGAGCAAGGTCAGACTGATAGAATATGCAAGTATAATGGTTATGAATATGTAAGGAAGATGGAGGAGGAAAGAGAGTGAGTGTTGACTCACACAGAGCTCAGCATGCCGTCTCTCCCTGTGAACCGTCTCTCCCTCTCTCTAAATGTCAGGCGGTTGTTGAAATGAAGTAGGATTGCCATTCACACAATGAAATACGGTCATGATGAACTATAGCCATGCTTTATTTAATATGTCCTCTGGCCCCTTAATCTGATTCAAATGGAATTACATTGTCACTCTGATTCCTCTCACACTACTTCCTCTTATAAAACCCTTCTGTTCAAAAGCCACAATTGTCTCTAACAATCGTAAAGCTTTCAAATAGTCACTAACCTTTTGCGACAAAGAAAATTAATTTTATACTTAAATATCAGATGATTTACCCGGAGTGCCATGCTATACATCTGCTCATTCATTTAGCAGAAATGATATGGATAATTAGTACTGTGGTATATAGTTTAAAAGGAATATTGATTTAATAATAAGCTTTTATTGTTTATAAAAAAATGCATCTTCCTATGAAAGGAACCTCTGTTTGAGAAACATCTGCAATGAAAGGAGGAACAGTTTGTATCAATAGGACAGTTTAAATATCAAATATCCATGATTTTTGTTTATTTATTTATTTGTATCATTAGCCTGACTTGCCTGTGGGAGCAATGAATGCTTTAATAAGAGCCGAGTGTTACACCAGTGAAACATGATGTAGTATCCACAATCATGATATAACGAAATTGCTTCAGTAAAGCATTTCAGCATTTCATCTGAGCTTCCTGCCATGACGAATTTTAATGGACATCAGTTGCATACTAAATTTCACATACTTGAAAACAGAATTTTGTTTCAAAAGCCTTCATGCTGAACACTTCCTATCCCTTCAAAGGATTCTTTGAAGACATGGACTTTATTGTCAGCAGGAAGCAAAATAAACCAGTTTGGCACTCCAAGAGTGTACAGAGCTATTTAAGTTCAGCATCAAAAAATTGACTTGAAATCTTTCATCTTGTCACCTTTGTTTGTACATGGCTGTTTAGGGTGTCGCTGGACATGACACCCGGAGCTGAGCTCATCTCTGTCATATTATATAATGCAGAAACACCTACAATTATATAAAACATATAGGAAACAAGGGTAACACTTTAGGGTCTTTAAACTAGTTGATTATTAGCATGCATATTACTAGAATATTGGCTGTTTATTAGTACTTATTAAGCACAAATTAATGCCTTATTCTGCATGACCTTATTCTACATCCCTTCATCCTACCCAATAATACCGTCTCGGTTACAAAGGTAACCCTCGTTCCCTGAAGGAGGGAACGGAGACGTACGTCGGACAGACCGACGAATAGGAATCTCGCTAGAGAGGCCAATCTACTTCGAGTGTAACTAAACGAGCCAATGCACATTGGCATGCAATCATATGCATCAGCTGCTCGCCTCGCAGCGCGGGTATATAATGAGCAGCAGGTGCGTTGCATCTTCAGGTTTTCGCTGAGGAGCCGAACCGGATAGGCGGCAGCATCAGCGGGGTACAGCGACTGTGGCGACGGGACGTACGTCTCCGTTCCCTCCTTCAGGGAACGAGGGTTACCTTTGTAACCGAGACGTTCCCATTCAGTCGGTCACGTTCGACGTACGTCGGACAGACCGACGAATAGGAATCCCTACCAAAGCGCCACAGGAGCTGCCCCCTTCCAGCGCTCTGTTGTAAGCCACCTGAACCCCCTTGCCTGAGGATGGTGGGACAGGGCTAACACAGAGAGAGTCGATCATTGCTGTTCCCCAAAACCCATTCAGTGAGACTATTGGATAACACTGGGAAAGCGTACCCTTCGCTGGGAAGGAACGCTGCGGAAGCCACATCCTTCCCCGAAGGAGTTATGTGGAGAAGTACATATGGACTAACCCTGAAGGGCTGTGCTACATATGGAAGAGCTGGGGTGACTCCAACCCGATGAAGGGTAGGTTCTCCCAGAGGGAAAGACACAGGCTTCGTTTAGGAGCAACTGTGGAACCAACCGTATGGGATCCCCGTAGGGTCACACATATGGAACCCAGCCTAAACCCGGTTCTCAAGGATACAACGGAGTATAGGCCTGGCGCCAGACGCTCCGCCACGTCGGCTGCCGAAGGGATATCGGAGGACTCGACAGGGTCTGCCTTGTAGGGACTCTCTGGAGAAAAGAAGCGCATGTAGCGCAGCAAGCCGACACTAAGCCGGGGCCTCTCCGTGCCTCTGACCTGTGGCGAGAACATGGGAGGAGACCGGCTCGACACGAAGGCTATAGTATCTAGCGAACGTGTTAGGTGTCGCCCAGCCCGCAGCTCTACAAATGTCTGTCAGCGAGGCGCCACGAGCCAGCGCCCAGGAGGATGCGACACCTCTCGTGGAGTGAGCATGCAACCTGAGCGGGCAGGGCACACCCTGAGCTTGGTAAGCCAGGGCGATGGCATCCACTATCCAGTGGGCCAACCTCTGCTTGGAGACAGCCTTTCCCTTCTGCTGGCCTCCATAACAGACAAGAGCTGGTCTGAGGTCCTGAGGCTTTAGGTTCTGTCTATGTACAGTCGCAAAGCGCGGACTGGACAGAGTAAAGCCAGGGCTGGGTCTGCCTCCTCCGAGGGCAGCGCTTGCAGGCTCACCACCTGGTCCCTGAAGGGAGTGGTAGGAACCTTGGGCACATAGCCAGGCCGGGGTCTTAGTACCACGTGGCTATCACCCGGCCCGAACTCCAGGCACGATTCGTCGACCGAAAATGACTGCAGGTCCCCTACCCTCTTGACGGAGGCCAATGCCACCAGCAGCAAAGTCTTCATAGACAGAATCTTTAAGTCTGCTGACAGCAAAGGCTCAAAGGGAGCAATCTGAAGTGCTCTCAGCACCAGAGTGAGGTCCCAAGAGGGTATGGAGAGGGGATGAGAAGGGATTTCACCGTCTCGCCCCCCCTAAGGAACCTGATGACCAGGTCGTGCTGACCAACAGATTTGCCATCTAAGTGGTCGTGGTAAGCGGATATAGCAGCAGTATGGACTTTTGAGGGTGGAGGGGGGACAGCCTACGCTCCAACCCTACTGCAAGACGGAAAGCACGACTCTGATCGAGCATCTTCGGGGGTCTTCCCGGCGAGAAGAGCACCACTCGACGAACAGGTTCCACTTTGGAGGCGTAAGCACATCTCGTAGACAGTGCACGTGCCGAAGTGATGGTGTTAAGTACCTCAGGGGGTAAGTCACCTAGAACCTCCGCATCCCGTCCAAGGGACCAGACATGGAGTTTCCAGAGGTCTGGACGCGGGTGCCAAAGAGTGCCCCGTCTCTGAGAAAGAAGGTCTTTCCTCAGAGGGATGGGCCAGGGAGGGGCTGTCGCGAGGAGTGAGAGTTCTGGGAACCAGGTCCGGTTGGGCCAGTAAGGCGCAACTAACAAGACCTGCTCCTCGTCCTCCCTGACTTTGCACAGGGTCTGTGCAAGTAGGCTCACTGGGGGAAACACATATTTGCGCAGGTCTCGGGGCCAGCTGAGTGCCAGTACGTCTGTCCCGAGTGTCCCCTCGGTCAGAGAGTAAAACAACTGGCAGTGGGAGGTTTCTGGTGAGGCAAACAGGTCTACCTGAGCCTTTCCGAATTCTCTCCAGATCAGCTGAACCACCTGGGGGTGGAGTCGCCACTCTCCTGGCAGCGCAGCTCGTGATAGCTCGTCGGCCACACGGTTGAGCACACCGGAGACATGAATGGCGCGAAGCGACCTCAGATGCTTCCGACTCCACAGGAGGAGATGGCGGGCGAGTTGTGACATGCGACGGGAGCGTAGACCACCTTGACGGTTGATGTACGCAACGGTCGCAGTGTTGTCCATACGGACCAGTACATGCTTGCCCTGAAGCAGGCCTTTGAGGCGGCTCAGAGCAAGGCGTATTGCCAGCAACTCGAGGCAATTGATGTGCCAATGCAGATGGGGTCCCGTCCAAACCCCTGAGACTGCATGCCCGTATTACGTGGCACCCCAGCCGGTGGCAGAAGCATCTGTGAACACCACAGCATGCCGGGACACCTGTTCTAGGGGCACTCCTGCCCGAAGAAACAAGGGGTCCGACCACTGACTGAAGGTTCGGCGGCACTCCTGAGTGATTGGCACCCGGAATGTGCCGCACTGCCACGCCCATCTCGGGACTCGGCCGTGAAGCCAGTGCTGAAGCGGTCTCATATGAAGCAGACCGAGCGGTGTTACAGCCGCAGCAGCCGCCATATGCCCCAGGAGCCTCTGAAAGAACTTCAGTGGGACCGCTGTCCTGCCATTGAATGTATTCAGGCAGTTCAACACTGACCGAGCACGTTCCTCTGTGAGGCGTGCTATCTGCTCGACCGAATCCAACTCCATACCGAGAAAAGAGATCCTCTGCACCGGGGCGAGTTTGCTCTTTTCCCAGTTGACCTGAAGCCCCAACTGGCTGAGGTGTCTGAGCACCAAATCCCTGTGTTTGCACAACTGATCCCGGGACTGTGCTAGAATGAGCCAGTCGTCGAGATAGTTGAGAATGCGAACACCCCCGTTCTCTCATGGGAACAAGGGCTCCTCCACGACTTTCGTTAAGACGCGGGGAGACAGGGCCAGCCCGAAGGGTAGGACTCTGTACTGATATGCTCGACCTTCGAACGCGAATCTCAGGAATGGCCTGTGTCGCGGAAGAATTGAAACATGGAAGTACGCGTCCTTCAGGTCAATCGCTGCAAACCAATCTCGGGGACGGATGCACTCGAAAATGCGTTTCTGCGTGAACATTTTGAATGGTAGCTTGTGGAGGCTCCGATTCAAAACTCGCAGGTCCAAGATCGGTCGTAACCCGCCGCTTTTCCTGGGTACAATGAAGTAGGGGCTGTAGAACCCCGACCTCAAAGCGGGTGGAGGGACCGGCTCTTTCGGGTCCTTCGCCAGTAGGACTGCGATCTCCGCCCGCAGGACAGGGGCATCTTTCACTGTAGTGAAGAGGACGTCCCTGAACTTGGGGGGGGGAGCCGGGCGAACTGAATCGCAAAGCCGACCCTGATGGTCCGAAGGAGCCAGCGAGACGGACTGGGGAGCGCTAACCCGGCTCGCAGAGACCGTACAAGCAGGACCAAAGGGACCACCGGTGTACCCGCAGCAGGGCAGCGAGGTGGAACACAGGGACGCGGCTCGGGGGGCTCTCTTTGTGAGGCGGCCCGAAGCGGCGTCACAGTGTGCTAGGCAACACTTACCTGGCTCCACGGATGGACAGAGGGAGCAGTCGAGGCTTTGGCTGCCCGCTGCTCACTGCTGTCCGCTGGCGACAGAAGAGGGGGATGAGAGTGGTGAGGTTTTTCTCCTCCCACTGCTCTCCAAACCCTCTTCAGACCTGGAAATGGAGGAACTGCTCTTTAAAATTTGGGTACCGCTGCCTCTTGGGTCAGTGGCGGAACAGAAACAAACCCAATAAAGGATTTCCCATCTGGCCCTCCTCCAGGGGTGGAAGAGCAGCCCCACCCATCTCTGGGTCGCCCGACTCAGGGGTGATTCTCACCAACCAGTTAAACAGCTGCAGAGACGGGAGGCGTCATCTCCCCGCAATGGATACAGCAGAGCCTGCTGGGCCGGAGTTTCTTGCAGGGGACGACACCCTTGGCGACAAGCAGACTGAGGGGCGGCCCAAGAGGAACTCAATGGTTTGTCATGGGAAGCTCCCCTATCCGCTACTAACTGAGGAGAACCGCTGGGCTCAGTCCTCGACAGTGTCACCGAAAGGCCACCTCGTAAGATGGGAGCATTGAGAAAGCATTTAGCTTGACAACCTCTCACACCTCACAAGGTAAGCCAGGGGGCACTTCTGGACCACGGAGGTGGACATCGTCTGGCTGAGGGCCTGCGCCGTGACTTTGATCACGGTTAGTCAACAAGCGCAGCTCAACCCCAGCACAGAACTACCCTCATGCAAAAAGAGTGCCTTGGCCTCACATGCAGGGTGGGTGTGGTCTGTGTACAGCCACCCCATCCAAGAGGGTAGTGAGAGAGGAAAAACTTATGCAGATTGGCACCTTTGGCATTCCATATTTATGGCACCAATATACCCCCATACTGCCAAGTTTTCCATGCACATCTGGAAGACCCAGGAAAGCATGGCTGTAAACTCTGAATCTGAGTCAGCATAAGCACACACCATTACAGTGGGCAGCGTCACCCTCATTTCCAGAGCATAACAGCACTCTCTCCGATGCTGCAATCGACGTCTGTCCTCAGCTGGAGCTCTGAATGAAATGCTAGGTTCCCCTATGAAAAGGACCAGCAATCCAATCCAGAAACTGCACAGCTTGCAATGCGCTAGAGAGGGAGGGGCCCTAGGGGGTTGGTTCCCCGAAGGAACCCCTCAACCTCATGTCACCCAAGCCATATCAGCAAAGTAGACCTCTTCTGGTGCACCAGAGAGGGCGCAACAATGGAGATTACGCAAGGGAACCGCGCATCTAGAGCGCCGAGCGAGCGCTGGGTTGCCGTGACAACCCGCGCTGCAGCCCGGCAGCTCGACGGCACACGACACGCAGAGGAGCGAGAGGTTTGCTCTCGCTGATCTCCGCGGTCTCCCAGAGTGTCGGGCAGAGCCGCGGCTGTGCTTTTACACACAAGCGGCAGCTGGCCAACAACAGAGGGGACTCAAGCTTCCCGGAGAAAGAAGAGTCACGACCGGCGTGTCGACGTGATCATGTTCTCATATGAAAACATGAACACCCACGAACATCATTTCAGCACGCGCCCAGACATGCGAAACGGTGATCGTGGCCGTCAGTGAGGACAGGAACGATCGCATCCAGAAACACAAGTAGGATGTCGTCTTTAAAAAGACGCGAATCTACTTGTGTAAGCTCTTTCAGGGACTTTACTTCTTTTAGAAGTGCTGAAGCACGCAGGGGAACGGCCACCGCAACACAGACAGGGATTGTGTGCAGCCTGTCATGTGCTTTCTCTCTCTTTGAAGGCGCTCACTCTTACCAGCCGTAAAAACGGCTTTTCAGCGCTCAAAAGCGCACCGTACCGGCCGTGAGAACAGCCTTCTGACGCTGTCAAACAGCTATTTGCTCAAAAACTTCAAACGAAACAGAAAAAGAGAGGACGTCGACCCGCTGCTGTGCTGTTCGCCCGCACTCGGAAAAAAAGAGAAGTTCAACCAAAAGCTTGACTCGTCTTCTAGCAGACACTCGCTTGCAGAGAACAGGAACAAACACCGTTCGGCTCCGAAGCGAAAAGCTGAAGATGCAACGCACCTGCTGCTCATTATATACCCGCGCTGCGAGGCGAGCAGCTGATGCATATGATTGCATGCCAATGTGCATTGGCTCGTTTAGTTACACTCGAAGTAGATTGGCCTCTCTAGCGAGATTCCTATTCGTCGGTCTGTCCGACGTACGTCGAACGTGACCGACTGAATGGGAACTGAACTTAACAACTACCTTACTATTAATCAGCAGTAAATTAGGAGTTTATTGAGGGAAAAGTCACAGTTAATAGTGAATATGTGTACCCGTACTAAAGTGTTACCGTAACAATTTACAACAAGGTCTCATTTGTTAACACTAGTTAATGTATTAACTAACCTGAACTAACAATGAACAATATACAGTATATTTTACAGCATTTATTAACCTTTGTTAATGTTAGTCCTTGTTCATTTTAGTTCACAGAGCATTAACAGATCTTAAATGTTGTAAATGCTTGGATTAACATTGCCTAAGATTAATAAATGCTGCAGATGTATTGTTCATGTTAACAAATGAAGCTTTATTGTAAAGTTTTACCAACAGTATAATCTACAACAGTTTTGAATTTGATTGGCTGAGCAGCGTTCCAAGAGTGTTGATATACAATACAGAGAGTATGCAGAATTTACCATCTTGTATTTTGCATAATTGGGTGTTTTTAAATAATCACTGACAAAAACTATACAAGTTTTAGGGTTGGACGATATAAGTGATCACAGGCAGATTTGATTTATGTATTTCCCTGGCATCAAAATCAGGCACATATAAACAAGATCTGGCTGCATGTCAATATCCATGGATTAAATTTCTTTGGCAAGTTGTAAGAAACACTATCAAGCCCAACTTTTGGTGCGAGTTTGTTTTACTCGCGTTTGCGCAGTTTCACTTATTAAATCCAGTCACGCAGCAGCTCTTTTGTTACTCAGTCCAGCTGAGGGAGCATGTTCCGGCGGGAAAGTGACGTCAATGCATACCCTCTATAGAGTACAACAGTTGGGTTCCAGAAGTAAAACTCCCATTCGTTTTTTTGTAGGCCAATTGACTTTGAACAATAACAAAGAAAGCTTTAAAGACAGTCCTTTGAGCTATGAGGATGTTAATCAATGGTAAATGCTTTTGTCAAACTATTTGTAAGCAAAGCATTTATAAGATGAATGAAGCAAGCTGTAACACATGGTGCTCCAAACAACAGCATGAGCTCTGTCAAAAATCAAAACGAGCAGCAGTTAGTCACTCACATACTGCTAAGCATTCTCTTCTTCCTGTCTAAATGAGTGATTCTCAGCCCCATAAGCTGGCATGTGGAACTTCATACCATGCTGACAGTAGGAATATGACACATTACATTAGCTAACCATAAAGTCATCAATATTTTATTACATGAATACATTTTTCATTTTGAATGAGAAATTCAAAATGAAAGACTTGAGTGGGTTTTACATCTTTTTTTATTCTTAGCTCTGATAATTCATTTTATTTGACATTTTCTTTCTATATACAGTACTTGCAGACGTAGGATGATTTGTTCTATTGCTCAAGATTTCTTATTTATTTATTTTCCAATAATTCATTTTAATGAACAGTTGAAAATTGTGAACTTTTTGATTATTGACTGATTTGGTTCTACTCATTTGTAAGCGCACATCAACCGCATGCTGCCTCACTTCAGTATGTTTTTTCATGCATCCCACTGACACATGCAGGGAGTAAGGAAGCATGCATGGAAAAAAAACGTAACAAGTTACTCTTCTGGCACACTTTTGGCAGGCTTTGACTTGGATCAATGTTCAAACAGTGTCTGTGTTTCAGCATCTCAGAAAGGAACTAAACAGCACCATAGCTAATGGTAAAACCTGTGAAGAGGCCTATCTCTGTACAACATGTACGACAACTTTAGGTTTTTCCAGCGTTTTTCTTGCTTAAATACTGTAATTATCAAGTGCAGGAATGCCAGGAGCTCAGATTATGTCAAATGCATTACTACTGTCTTTTAGCATACTACTGTCAAACACCCGTCAAGCCGTGTGTGAGGATCCTTGGAGCATTCTTTTAATTAACAGGGAAAACTGTTGCCTTTCCTGGGTAGTTAGCTTTTTAAAAAATCCCCTCTAATTTAATGCTCTACAGAGCCTCTGTTTATTTGTCTGTTTCACGTACTAAAGGAAAATTTGAATATCAAATCTATTTCCTAGTGTTTTCATTTCAAAAGCATGCTTGTGTTTACCTTCAGGCAAGTTTGACAGATAAAGACTTTAGAATCATTTTTTTTTTTAATTTTTATTTAAACCTGACAAAGACCTTCTGGGTCTTTATTTGTAAGCTGGAGCGATTTTGTGCACGAATGAAAGTACATTAAATTTCTACACACACAAAGGAATGTTTAGAATGTTTCTATAGGGAGAGGACTGTCATATTAGCATGTCCTTCAAAGCAAAAATGAAAACTGGCTACTTTTTTCTGCTTGAAAAATGGTTTCAAACAGAAATATGTAAATTGATGGGGTTCAAATGGCAGTTCATGTTGATTTTAAATTGTAGAGACTATATGAAATATATTTACTGTGTGGTTGTGGTGTATATATATACACAGTGCTGTGCAAACGTCTTAGGCCACCATTACATGTTGCTTTAGCAATGGTATAATGAGCATATGTAATTATTCATCCGTCCCTTTATTAGAATTTAACCAGAAAATACAGGCAGTTGTTACAGCAGTTGTAAAAGTTATGAATGATATTTATAATGCGTTAGAAACACAACAATTCTTTGCAGCTATTTTTATTGATCTTGACCTTTCAATTATCTGAACCAACTTTTGTCCCACAAGGCTCTGTGTTAGCGTCGACCCTGTTTTCAATGTACATTAATAATATCTCTGATCTGTAGTCAGAAAACCTATATTCACTTATATGCGGATAGGGCTGGGCGATATATCGAATGCTTTTGTCACGCGCATTTCGTCAGTAAAGCCAGTTCCCTGATTGCCGCTAAATCGCCATCACCTGCTTTCAAATGAAGCGGCATTTAATAGACAGAGCCGTAGTTCGCCGATAAGCCACGCAATATCGCGTTCAATATCGACGGCGATTCATATCGATATGAACGCGATATTGCGTGGCTTATCAGTGATCTACGGTTCTGTCTATTAAATGCCGCTTCATTTGAAAGCAGGTGATGACTATTCTTTATGTTGTAGGATCGTCATATGATGAATTTCTGAAACAGGTACAGGACTGTTATAATAAAATTCAAGAAGCTTTTATTGATTTAAAATAGTTTGTAAATACTAAAAAAATGATAGTAATGTGGTTCGGAAAAAATCAACAAGGCAATAAAGACAGATGGGGCAAAAATTGAATATAAATATCTCGGAATTTGGCTCGATAGTTCTTTGACTTTCACTTATCATATTGTATAACTCATCTTCAGAAGAAAGTTAAATCTAGACTTAGTTTTCTATATCGAAATTGATCTAAATCAGCCAAGAAATACCTTGTTGTCTTTCCCTTGTTTGATTATGGTGATGTGGTATATAAAAATGCACGTAAAGGTGTTCTGGAACAATTAGATGTGTTTTATCATGCAGCAATTAGACTGATTACAAATGCATCTTATAGAACGCATCATTGTGAATTATATTCTCTTTTGAACTGGACATCATTGCATACAAGATGGGAAATACACTGGTATATCTTAATTTACAAAGCTTTATAGGGTTATTACCTGATTATCTTCAAAAGTTGCTGCAACTTCAAACTAATACATATGCAACTAGATCATCTAATTATATCTCTTTGACTATCCCTAGAAGGAAAACTAATCATGGTCGTATTTAGTGACCTTCCCTTACACTTGAGCAATAGCAGGAACCTGGCTCTCTTAAATCTAAATAGAATGGAAAAGGACTGGTAGACCAAGAAAAGTTTTTTCTTTGACAAACTGGAAGAAGTCCAGGAGGTCACACTAAATACTGATTTAGTAAATACGAGCAAACCCACCAAATTTATTACTGTTATTTTATAATGGAATGTAGTTTTAAGGTTTTATTAAGGTTTTATTAGTTGTTTAGACCTCAGATATGTGTTGTTTGGATGCTTTCGGGAGCTGTAAGCTCCAGGCTGTCAGCAACCGTTCAGTGCTCGTGTATCCGCAGGGAACAGCTTCTTCTCGGCCGGTGCTTCGGGAATTTGCCGCTGGCTATTATGCAGATAGTGTTTAAACATGAGGTATAATTCATTCTGGGTATCAGATGGGCAATCTTTGGTCTTACTAATATATTACTTGTTTCAGAGCTAATAGATTTGGCTTAAGGGCTATATTAAATTTCATGAGTCAGTCAGTCAGTCGCAATGAATTTTATACTGAAACAAGGAAACAAGGATGTTGTTTTTATTTTAAAATAACTTTCTCTCCCTCTTACAGATGTGGAACATGCACAAAACCAAGAGATGGCTTTATCATGTGTATAGTTTAGGCCAATGATGGAGGCTTTACCTTCTCTCACATGACATTCCCCAATTCATTCTCAGTTACCTCCCTCCTAACCCATGGTAAACAGTGGTTCTATTAAAACTCAGTGGGCTCAGAGGTGGCAAGAAAGACTTCCAAAGTAACTGTAACTTTTCAGTAGTGTCACTAAAAAAAAAAAGTGAATGATTTATTCACTTTTTGATGGCACATTTTTTTATATATATTTGTATTGTCTGAAAACATGTAGAAGACATGAGAAAAGCACTAATATGTGCCTGTTTTACTTACTGTGCATCTGCAGGAGGACCTGAGAAAAGGTCAGCGTCTCACAGGTAGAGCTGTTAAAGTGATCAAACCAACCCCATGGTGTGTATGTTAGTTGCTTGGCATTTAGAAGATACTTCTGATTCAAAGTGATTCACTAATTTAACAACAGTTCCCCTGGAGCACGATGGTGAAGTAGCTCTACAGATTCTGAGTCACTTCTACCTCAAGTTGAACCCAAACTTAAATCAATGTTTATGTAGCCCCTCCAGTTCGCACCGAACCCTGGTCCGTCTGCATGGGAGATGGGCACTCTAACAAGTAGGCTAAAGACCGCAGTCTCTAGCGTTAGTCGCTAGAGCGCCTCTTGAGATCAGGGGAGTGAGGTTTACACACACAGCTCTTACCGGCCTATGTCCATTACATTTACACCAAGTGCAAATAGCCCACCTTGTTGGCAGAGGCTATGTGCACTAACTCCACCCACCATAAACTGAAACAATCACAAAAAAAATCCAGCTGGAAACAGGAGCAGTGGCATGGGTGGCATTAGCTTTTGACACGAATGACCTGAGTTTGAAATCGCCTTTTTCCAAACTCATTCTTCTTCCTTTTCCCATCGCGTATCAGCTTGGAGATAAATGTGTGACACAGCTTGGATTGTGAATACAAAACTTAAGTTTTACTAGGTAAATCTATAGGGCTGTTAAATATCAGAGTTTGTCGTTTGGTTGGTCTGAAAGTGGTTTTCTGAGTGCAGCAGGGAAGTAGTGTGAAAGAAATCCACTCTAATTTGCAGAAGTGAACCGCTGTGTATACTTCCTTACATACTTATTATAGTATAGCACATTTCTTATTGCTGTTATCTCTGTGTAAATTGACTTCAAACAGCAGCTTGCATTCTTCTCACAAATGCTGTTATGTGCATGTAAAAACCATCAAATCGGGTTTCAGGCGACTGGTGGTTGCTTTAAAACTAATTTCATAATTTATGTATGAATCAGTAATCTCTAGTTCATAATAAAATTGGTGTTTAAAAGTGTATATAATATAACAGTATAACAGTGTTTACAATTCTGTTTAATCTACATTAATCAGTGCACAGAACTCCTTTAAAGCTGCAATATCTAATATTTTTGCAATAAAATATCCAAAAACTGTTCACTTGAGTACTTACAATATCCCAAATGTTTTCAACTATTTGTAAATTGTGAGAAAATGCCTCAGAGAAAAACACTATTGTGTGAAGTAGCTAACATAGCATAATCAGATGCAGCTTTATTTTTAGTAACAGTAATACAGCATTTTCTCCATCATACAATACGTTTTAAAATTAATTGCATGTCATTTATCAACACAATCATCCAGCATTTAATCTGATATTGTAAAATGGATCGATCTTACTGCAGTGTGTAACAGTGTCTCACAGCAGCCGCCGAGTGAACGCACAGAGTAACGTTATAACATCATTTTCAACACTCTCAAATGTATCTAATATGATAAACAGAGCTGCGTTTCCTCACACTCATGACCGGAAAAGAGGAAGCGGCGCCGGCGACTGTGTCATAATAAAAGTCCCGCTGCTCGTGAGGCGTGTGTTGATCAATCACTCCAGCTCCTCGTTCAGCTCCACAACACTCGCTCCTGCTCTGCTTCATACTACAGTAACGTTAATAATCACATCCATGAACATGATTTCTTCCCGAGTCCTATCTCTATTTTGCACCGGCTGTGAGGTGGAGACCACATGTCCCAAGATTCCTCGCTCTTAACATCAAGCTACGCCTTTGTTTTGAATAGGCCTCTAGAGGACAGAAAATCGTACATATTTAACCTTTTATATATGCACTGATTACTAAATGATGTGTAAAGTCTTGATTTTAAAAAAAAAGAAATAACATGAACACACCTGACAATAACTGATCTTTTAACCCATATCCGACACCAACCGTAACATATGAACATCATTAATAAATGTTCATATACAGTTTATTTTTAATGTATATACCATATTCATAAGTCAAGAAAAAGATGTTAAAAATGATGAATCATTCATCAGATTAAAAATTGAAT
This sequence comes from Chanodichthys erythropterus, assembly GCF_024489055.1. Lineage (NCBI taxonomy): Eukaryota > Metazoa > Chordata > Actinopteri > Cypriniformes > Xenocyprididae > Chanodichthys > Chanodichthys erythropterus. Next base: position 17,465,737 of record NC_090240.1, read on the forward strand.
GAGATGCTCCTACCTTATGCAGTAAGCTCTGTTCTATACTGCTTATTTTGGCAAATGCAGTTGATCATTATATATAGCATAGTAAATGCTAGTACTGCAACAATATTAAGAGCAGTGTGGTAGTATGCAGTTCTGAACAATTCCTACTATACTGCTAAATCTCTCTCACTTTAACACAAGCAATTCAGTGAGGCTGCCATTGTCACTCTTGTTCAGTGCCTAGAAGTCAGTGGTGTTATCTGTATTTTTGAGGGAAATTTCAGTCTTTGATGGTGGGTTATCGCTCCCGACCTCTTCGACAGGCATGATAAGGGCAGCACAAGATTACCCTTAAGACCAGAGCTGACAGATGTGAAGAAAATAAAGAGCTTTTTTTCTCTACAGCACTCTATACATTTATCCATGAATCTTAATTGATAGACAATCTAAACAAGACACTTTGTGTAGACTGAGGTTTTGTCTTTCCTTGATGAAATGAAGACTGTACGATTGGGTCAACAATATAAATATATATATATATATATATATATATATATTTTTTTTTTTTTCAGATGATGATGCAGGATTTGAAATGTAAGATATTGCTGCTTCTGATATCAAGGTTAGGAGAACAAAAGACATTGGCCTCGCTGCCAATACAAGGAGTTGCTCTTGAAGGTTGTTTGTACTTGAGTCTTCTTTAAAAGAGCTCTAATTATTCACATAATGCAGGCCGCTCTGAAACACACTAAAAAACACTATCACAAGCTCCACAATTTGATAAAAGAGGGCATCAGCTTGAAGCACCCAGCACATGCAGACCGTTGTTTACTTAAATCACACCTTTTTGCAGTTAAAAGACCATATTGTCATATAAATTTAATTAATTGTGCAGCCCTAAAAGAAACAATCCTCTATTCATTTTATTTGCCGATAAACTATTGATTCTGGAAGTCAACATGAAATCAAAATAGGCCTCTTTTGCTTTCTTCATGCGAATTCCTGGTGTTTTTTTGAATGGTTTATCAGTGAATATTATTTCAAAGGAAACTTCTTTTTGTTCATTTTCCTCCAACGTCTCAACTCACAATCAGTTCTGCATTCTGGTATGTAACACCCCACATTCGAATAAATAGATAAAGTCCAACCCTGTATTTTCTTTTTTGTGTTAAATATCTTATTTCATTTGAAAATACACTACCATGTAACAGTAATAATGATACATTAATAAAGCTACAAGAGCTTTCTCTTTCAAATAAATGATGTACTTGGAAAAAAAGTACCATTGTTTCTACTAAAAATATTAAGCAGCACAACTGTTTTCGGCATTGATACTAATTATGATTTCTGAAGGATCATGTGACACTGAAGACTGGAGAGCTTTGCTATCACAGGAATAAATTACATTTTAATAGAAAATAGTTATTTTGGTCACATTTTTTTTTTTTTTTTTTGAGATGACCTTAACTACTGTGTACTAATATTACATACCTGAAAGTGTGTTCAAAATCACCCCCTACACTCATGATCAGGGCACTATTTGGTGGGACAGCCATTTGTAGTAGTGTCCAAAACAATAGTGGATATTATCGAGAGACTCATTCAATCCCATAATGCAATTTACCCCAATAATAAGTGTACAACTGATGTATGGGGCTGATGTAAGGGCTGCCTGGCTACCAAACCTACTATAAGCAGGTGGATTGTTGAACCTATTTCTATGGCATATGAGGTGCGCGGGCTGTTTTCACCTCTGCCTCTCAAAGCACATTCCACATGAAGTATGGCATCTTTTACAGCACCTTCATCAGGTTATTATAGCTTCCGCGTTTCGCCGGCACACATCATGGGATGATGTTGCGCCAATCAGAACTGGACTAGTTGCACATGCCTTCAGGAGAGCTTAAGCTGAATGGATTTCGCAAAGTGTTCTTACGATGATGCAGCGTCTCGTTCCCTTCTCAGGGAGCCATGGTTACACGCGTTACCTGAGACATTTTCGAGCACTATATTCCAAAACTTCTGAAGCCATTTGATAGCTTAAGGGATTAGTTCACTTTCAAATGAAAATTACCCCAAGCTTTACTCACCCTCAAGCCACACTAGTGTATATGACTTTTTTTTTTCTGATGAACACAATCGAAGAAATATTAATGAATATTCTGACGCCAGTACCAAATGAGTATGAGCTGAAGAAAGTGTCTCCATCCACATCCATCCATCATAAACATATTCCACATGGCTCCGGAGGGTTAATAAAGGCCTTCTGAAGTGAATATTATTATATTAATTATATTAATATTTAACAAGTTATGAATTAAAATATCTAGCTTCCGCCAGACTGCCTTCCCTATTCAACTTACAGAAAAAGTGAAACTGACACTAAACTTTCTTCGTAACTTGAATATTAGCTATTTTACTTCATAACTTGTTAAATGTGGATTTTTTTTTTTTTTTTTTTTTTTTTTTTACACAAACACATCGCTTCGCTTCTGAAGGGCCTTTATTAACCCCCCGGAGCTGTGTGGAATATATTTATGATGGATGGATGTTGATGGAGACACTTTCTTCAGCTCATACTCATCGCTCGGATGCGTAAGGATATTTATTAATATTTCTCCGATTATGTTCATCAGAAAGAAGAAAGTCATATACACAGAGGATGGCTTGAGGGTGAGTAAAGCTTGAGCTAATTTTCATTTGAAAGTGAAATAATCCTTCAATGTGAGGTACAAGTGAATATTTAAGTTTTTAAAAGGTTAGCTCACCCAAAAATGAAAATTCTGTCATTAATTACTCACCCTCATGTCATTCCACACACGTAAGAGTCATCTTCGGAACACAAATTAAGATATTTTTGATGACAGAATGCTGTCAGATTTCCTTCCATAAACTGCCGTTGTAACTACCACTTTGACTAACACTTTCAAAAACTTCATAAAGAGATCGGAAAACTAATCCATATGAAGCGGTTTAGAATTTTCTGAAGAGAATCAATTGCTTGTTATGATGAACAGATTTATTTTATACATTTACTTGCATGTATATAACTGTATATAAATATAATATAGTGTTTATTTTTTCAATTCCCCAGAAAGTGGCCTGTGTGTGTGAGTGCGCATGATTCTTGGGTGGGGAAGGGGGCGTGGTCAAGGGGAAATCACCCATGGGCGACATCCCTCCGCCTGTGGAATTAGGCCTGCCACCACAGCTGGAAAAAATCCTAGAGGAAACATTGTTATGATTTATGTCTCGTCAATGAGAGCGTCAAGAACTCAGATGAATGGAGGACCAAACTGCAGTGATAAAACACAAGTAAAGTTACTTAGAAAATTTTAGGAACAATTTGAAACAGTGAAAACTGTTAACTCTGTGTGGTAGCTCCCGTGTACTCGCACACACATAAGCAGACACAAGTAGAGGAGACCACTCAAAGGAAACGAAGGACGAGCCCGAGTCCAGCAAGTAAAAGCAGTCTTGCTATAAACTCCATGTTACTCACAAGCAGGTAAGTAACAGAAGCAAACTTACATGAATGAGAGCAGAGAACATGAAACATCCACCTGACATGAATATGATATAAAGCGTAAAGGCAACAAGTGACAGGTGTGGGAGATCAGCTTGTGATTGTGCACGCAAATCAATGCCCAAATCAATGGCTGCAGAAAATGACAGCACCATAACAAACAACAGAGAAGAACTGGTGACACAATCTGACCCGTGACGAAGAGGACTCCTTATAGCCTTGTTGGTGTCCTAATAAGTGCACATATTCTAAGGGTTTTTTTTTTCATGTGAAGGCACCTTGACTCCAAACTGTTCTCTTCGTTAACAGACATGTGCTATTGAAGAATGTTTCTCAGACATGGCAGCAGGAAGCCAGGCTTTGAAACCGGTTACAGTGCTCTACTGTCAGAAGCCATTATCTAAATGCACCTCCTCTACATAGTCGACAAGTATAAAAAACATAAAATACTGAACCTCAAAGGTCACAGTCACCCACGCTGCCAGACAAGATCAATAAGTAATTAACTCAGCAATAGCACCAGTTAATCATCCTTCACTTTTTACCTGAGCTACACAGCACAAGTTCTTTGAATTATTTTGTCGATCCTTACTTCTGCTTCATAAAAGAATAAGCTCATTCACTCTCAAATTGTTACAAAAGTAGCTATTTCAGACCTTATAATGAAAGTGATAAAGTAATGTAGGCATCTGATGGTGTAATTTAACATCATGTCATCACATTCACTATTAAAGTTTGTTCATATTTCCTTTAATGTTACTTCAAGGTACCCTAATCTTCATTGTTTGACCAAATGATACCTTTGGTGAGGTGAACTGGATATGATGTTCATTGGAAATTGTAATAAGATCTATGATTAGGCCTGTGCTGCTATGCATGCCTGGGTTTCATAATGCAGGTTTCAATTCTCATTGCTCTGGTTATGAGGTTGTGGCGTAAACCTCATTATAACCTAATCAGTTGAATAACCAAGCGAAAGGGAACGAATACATCCTGTGTAAAGTCATTGACATTTATTAATGTCCGTTCAGCACAGGGAATGGGTTTAACACTCTATTTAATTGGCTGCTAATGTGGCCTCAGCAGGGAGGCTGAGGGGGGACTGGGATATGAAATCCAATCATACCAGTAGTACCCAACTGTCCCTGACGCAAATGAACAGATCCTTTTATCACACATCTTTTTAGACTTTTCCACTTCCGTAAGCAGCAAGTAATCGTAGACTTTATTGTCCACTTGATAAATACTTTGTAATTGGCTGAGAATAAAGAAACTGTAACGTAGCAGGACTGAGGCAGAGATCCAAATGCAGCATTTTATTAAAGAAGAGTGGTCGTACAGGCAGGGTCAAAACAGGAACAAACAGGAACAGTGAGGAACAGGCAGAATCGTAGTCAGGGTACAGGCAGTAGATCGAGGCAGGCAGATATCATACACAGAACGCTATACCAGGCAAGGGTCAGGACAGGCAGCAACGGGTCAAGAAACAGGAACAGGCAGACAGGCAGACAGGAATATAAACGCTCAGAGATGATACACTGGGTAATCAAGACTTTGCGGTGAGGTGGTGTGTGTGTGAGTCTTTTATAGTCCTGGTAATGAGTATCAGCTGGGTGTGGTGATTAGTGTGGAGTGTGCATGGCTGTATGTGGCAACAGGTGATTGGTGGAGTGAGTGCATGTGATTGACAGGGAGGATTATGGGAAATGGAGTCCGGAGTGAACAGGAACGGGCAATGATCGTGACAGAAACCAAATGCAAATATTTAAAGGGATAATTTTCCTAAATTATTCCATATAATGAAAGTAAATGGAGACCGGGTCTGGCAAGCTCAAAAAAAGAGAATACTATAAATGTCAGTAATCACTGAAAATCTTACCTTTTGCTGTAGATTTGAAAATTCATTCGTATTTGCATGTTTGTGCCAAGTTTGAAGAGCAGCATGAACATTCTGTTTAACATATCATTTTGTGTTCCAAAGAAAAGAAAAAAAAAAAAATCATCTGGGTTTGGAACAACGTGAAGGTGAGTCAATGATTACAGAATGATTTGAGGTAAAATATTTACTTTAGAGAAGACAAAACATGTTATTCATAGAAAAAAAAAAAGTTTGATTGGGTTCTATATAGAACCTTAGTGTTCTTGATTCAATTTTAAAGAACACTTTATGTCAAAAAGGTTCTATATAAGGAGAAATGTCTTGATTGCATGAAACTTTCATGTTTAAAGGTTATTTAATTTTTTGTCTAGTGATAAAAAATGTTTATGAGCTGTTTAATTCTTAAAATGGTAATTACAATTAAAAATGAAAATTACAAATAAAAATGAAAATGAAAAACAAAATTAATTAATTAATTAAAACTAAATACATAAGAACCCCTAAAATGTTTCTATTTATGAAAGAACCCTTTAAGGTTCTATATAGAACCTTTTCTTCTAAGAGAGTGTTCTTAGATGACGACTTGTCTTTTTTTTCTCACCAGTCAAAATGTTACAGTTACAGAGTATAATTATATACTAATACAAACCCGATTCCAAAAAAAAGTTGTGACACTGTACAAATTGTGAATAAAAACAGAATGCAATGATGTGGAAGTTTCAAATTTCAATATTTTCTTCAGAATCCAATATAGATGACATATCAAATGTTTAAACTAAGAAAATGTATCAAAATAAGTTAATTTTAAATTTCATGGCATCAAAACATCTCAAAAAAGTTGGGACAAGGCCGTGTTTACCACTGTGTGGCATCCCCTCTTCTTTTTATAACAGTCTGCAAACGTCTGGGGACTGAGGAGACAAGTTGCTCAAGTTTAGGAATAGGAATGTTGTCAAAATGTTTTCTATGGGTGAAAGATCTGGACTGCAGGCTGGCCATTTCAGTACCCAGATCCTTCTTCTACGCAGCCATGATGTTGTAATTGATGCAGTATGTGGTCTGGCATTGTCATGTTGGAAAATGCAAGGTCTTCCCTGAAAGAGACGACGTCTGGATGGGAGCATATGTTGTTCTAGAACTTTTGTATACCTTTCAGTATTGATGGTGCCTTTTCCAGATGTGTAAGCTGCCCAGCGTCCCAGTTTTCCAAAATGAACTTCAAATTTTGATTTTTAACTTTGCCACAGTCCATTTTAAATGAGCCTTGGCCCAGAGAAAATGTCTGCGCTTCTGGATCATGTTTAGATACGGCTTCTTTTATGACCTATAGAGTTTTAGCCGGCAACGGTGAATGGCACGGCGGATTGTGTTCACGACAATTTTTTCTGGAAGTATTCCTGAGCCCATGTTGTGATTTCCATTACAGCAGCATTCCTGTATGTGATGCAGTGCCGTCTAAGGGCCCGAAGATCACGGGATCCGGTATGGTTTTCCAGCCTTGACCCTTACGCACAGAGATTGTTCCAGATTCTCTGAATCTTTGGATGATATTATGCACTGTAGATGATGATAACTTCAAACTCTTTGAAATTTTTCTCTGAGAAACTCCTTTCTGATATTGCTCCACTATTTTTCACCGCAGCATTGGGGGAATTGGTGATCCTCTGCCCATCTTGACTTCTGAGAGACACTGCCACTCTGAGAGGCTCTTTTTATACCCAATCATGTTGCCAACTGACCTAATAAGATGCAAATTGGTCTTCCAGCTGTTCCTTTTATGTACATTTAACTTTTCCGGCCTCTTATTGCTACCTGTCCCAACTTTTTTGGAACGTGTAGCTCTCATGAAATCCAAAATGAGCCAATATTTGGCATGACATTCAGTCATAACAAAGCACTGTTTGCCAGAGGAGAACTGGCCCCCCGACTAAGTCTGGTTTCTCCCAAGGTTTTTTTTCTCCATTTTAACACCTATTTGCCACTTGTTTGTCACCTGATGTCACCTGTTGGAGGTTGGGTTCCTTGCCGCTGTTGCCTTTGGCTTGCTTAGTTGGGGACACTTGACATTTGACTTGACATTTGATATTCAACAGTGCTTTGATCTGCCTGCATTGACACTATTCTTTAAGAGCTGCTGTGCAGCCAAAATAATGCACCAGTTATCAATGTAAAGCTGCTTGACACAATCTACATTGTAAAAAGCGCTATATAAATAAAGGTGACTTGACTTGACTTCAGTGAAGCACCACTGATTGACAACAAGATCATTAACACTTTCAATGCCCAGAAAGCCACTAAAGACATATTTAAAACAATTCATGTGACTGGTTCAACCTTAATGTTATGAAGCGACGAGAATACTTTTTGTGCACCAAAAAAAACCCCCAAAATAACGACTTTATTCAACAATATCTAGTGATAGGCGATTTCAAAACACTGCTTGAAGAACACATTCATGAAGCTTCTGAGCTTTATGAATCTTTTGTTTCGAATCAGTGGTTCAGAGCATGTATCAAACTGCCAAAGTCACGCTCCCCCAGTGGTGAACCATTCAAATTTCAGAACACTTATGACATGACAAAGCCTCGTTTACTGAAATCACATGACTTTGGCAGTTTGATACACACTCTGAACCACTGATCTGAAACAAAAGGTTTGTAAAGCTCTGAAGCTTCATGAATCAGTGTTTTGAAATCGACCATCACTAGATATTGTTGAATAAAGTCATTATTTTGCTTTTTGTTTTTTTTGGCACACAAAAAGTATTCTCGTTGCTCTCGTTGTCATAACATTAAAGTTGAACCACTGTAGTCACAAGAACTATTTTAAATATGTCTTTAGTAGCTTTCTGGGCATTGAAAGTGTAAATTATCTTGCTGTCAATGCAGGCCTCACTGAGCCATCAGATTTTATCAAAAATATCTTAATTTGTGTTCTGAAGATGAACGAAGGTCTTACGGTTGTGGAACCACATGAGTGAATGATGACAGAATTTTCTTTTTTGGGTGAACTAATCCTTTAACAGGTCTTGGGAGGCTGACATTAGTGTTGCAGTCAACCTTTAAAGGGTTAGTTCACCCAAAAATGAAAAATCTGTCATCATTCACTCACCCTCATGTCATTTCAAACCCGTAAGACTTTAATGTTCAAAACACAAGATATTTTTAATCCAGCAGTTTAATCCAAGGCTTTTGAAGATACATTGGGTTTATATGATGAACAGATTTAATTTAGGCTTTTGTTCACTTAAAAACATAGGTTACATAGTGGTTCACATGGTAAACATGGCAGATTTTGTGTGCGTCACAGGCTGGAACAATTCAAGGAAGGTAGAAGCAATGAGCTCCTGGAAAAATGAATTACATATTAACAATAATTAGGAAATATAGAAGGAACAAACCTCATTGGTCCTCTCACGCATCACACTCGCACATTTTAACTTCCACATGTTTACTGTATGTGATGCTATATTTACAGTATGTTGATGTATATTTATGTGTAAATAAAAGCCTAAATGAAATCTGTTAATCATATAAAAATCATACAGATTACATTTAGAATGTCTTTATGGCCTTTTTGGATCTTCAAAGTTTTGGTTACCTGGACTTTAGCGGGACAAAATCCTCACAGGTTTCATTAAAAATACATAATGGTTCCTTTTTGGGTAAATTATCCCTTTAAGACCAAGTCTACCTTTAAGGACATGCACACAGAAACACATTAATGTTGCATCAATGGTGAAGCTCCAAGCAACCTCATCCGTTAAGCAACAGTGTCACCTGCAGGGGGGTTTCTGATCAAGACACTTTAGATTAGGACATGTATTGGCATGTACACAATGTTCTCACTTTGTTATGGGTACTTTAGTCTTTTTTTTCTTCACAAATGTCAATATAGTTTTATTCATATTTTGCAATGGGCTTTATATTTTCTTGTTTCCATTTTAACTTTGGTTAAAGTTTTAGCCATTTTGTTTTGCTTTTGTAATTTTTTATTTTAATGTCTACATATTTTTATTGGTTTTTATTCTAGTTTTATCTTTTAGATATTTTAGTGAATCAAGTTAAACTAAATTAATATGAGAAATGTTGCCTTGGCCACTAGCTAAAAAAAAAAAAAAAAGTTTAAGGTTTTTTTAATATTTTATTGTATTTTATTTCAGTTAATATATATTTTGTAATGCTTTTAGTTTTAGTTAACTATAATAACCCTGAATGCCACCCTCAGGAGGTCAAACTAAATGAGCTGCATGTTTTTGTCATATATTCAATTTATAAAAAAAAAAAAAAAAAAAAAAAAAAAATATATATATATATATATATATATATATATATATAAATTGAGGTATGTGTAAATACTATTATATGTGTGATTTTTGTACTTTTTCTTGCAACAAACTTTAAATAAGCATTCAAATTAAATGTATAACATTTAAAATTTAATTTAAATTAAATAAATTATTTAAATATATATATATATATATATATATATATATATATATATATATATATATATATATATATATATATATATATATATATATATATATATATGCCAGAATTGTAGGATTGTAAATCAAAACAGGTAGTTATACTGCTTGATATTGCAAACTAGTATTTATTGTCTTATTATTTTAATGCATTGTCATAATTATACACAATGGTTTGTAGCGCAAATAGTTTTAAAGCTTATTTACCTAGTTATTTACTTATGGTGGCTAATTAAAATCAGAAGTCATGTAATTTCACAGAAAATAGCTTACTTGCATGTTGCAAAGTAAGGTGGATAATCTCAATGTTATGTTGAATTACTTGCTGTATCCAGCAAACAGTAAACTATCTGTAATGTTTTTTTGTTTTTTTCATGTGAAGTAATGCATAAAGTCATTATTATTATTATTATTATTATAATTATTATTATTATTATTATTATTGCTCTGTTTTGGTCATACATTTATAATATGTATCACATCATGTCACATTCAAGTCATATCAGTAGCCTAGAGTAATAAAAGTTGTTTTATCTTATATGGATATAGAGATCACATGACAAGCTGAATACGACAGGTAGTTCTCATTAACAGATACTTTTTTCACAAAATAAATTAAACATGATTGACTGTGAATATGTCACAGTCCATTAACTGGAAACCGTTGCTGCGTTCACCCTACAAAGTATTAGTCCAAGGCAACTGCCCAAACATTAGTGCAAAATAAACAACAACAAAAAAGTTATTTTGTGACAAAGTCTTCTTTAACATTCTTTTGTAATGTTGTTCAAAATGATTTGGACATTTTTCCCAGCAATAATTACAGAATGTACCTGTCTAGTAAGTATGTATAGTAAGGTAAGAGAAAGCAGTTTGTAGTTTCTCTGGAAGCATGTGCTAAAAATATGCAAATACATTCAAATTGTTGGACACAACATAAATAAACATTGGTTCTTGCATGCGTTCGATTTGAATTTCAGGTGAACTCCCTTTAGTGTTTGCATATGGAAATCACAGCAAGGCTTTTACTTTGTCCCAGAAACTCACAGTTTTTAACAGACAACATCAGATGTCATGCTACAAGTGAAGGTGAGCTTATATTTGTTGTGTTTTACTTGATTATTATCTGAGATGTATATTGAGTTACTTTTGATTAGATATGGCTATTAAACCATTTTTATGCTAGATTCCCAAAAAGAAAAAGAGAGTTAGAAAGTATGTTTAGACTTAAACAGATCTTTAACTTGCTTTTAGCCTTGTGTTTTCCACACAACTGCTTTTTGCAGTTTGGGGCTTGTTTGATTTTTCCTGTTAAATCCAAAGTATTTGATAATAGGAAAGGAGCTGTTTAAAGAAAGTCACAAGACGTGCAGCTGTAACGGCCGGCAGTGCTGAACTGAGCCTCTGTGTGTCAGTGTTGCCCGAGGCGCTTGGCTGCTGCAGCTGGAGTCACTTTGAACTTTCTGAAGTTACAAACTTTTCACTTTCAACTGCCTAATGAGACATCATACACCTCTGGAATTATGTCTGGGACAAAGCAGTTGAGCTTGTTTGGCGGTGTTTATTTACTTAAACTTGCTTTGACCTGAGACTAATCTGGGAAAAGGTTTTGAAAACATGTTGTTTCAACGTCTTTCATGCCCAAGAGCTGTACTAACTCTCTTTAATCTGAAGTGAAATACAAATATAGACGTTAAACATACTCTAAGATCTAATACAAATAGACAACACAGAAGTTTAGACTACATAGAAGCTAATATGTTGTAGTAGTAGTTTATTTATTAGTTTATATATGAAATCTGTGGTTCCTCTTTGCTTAAGTTTTCACAGTGTGATGTTATGTAAAGTTTACACACTTAACTAAGTTATTTGGGACCTGCTTGAGGACTGGGATACTATGCATTATTAGAGGAAGTACGCTGCACAGTCCTAGAGCTTTGGGCTATATTTTCTTTTTCTTTTTTTTTTTTACACTTCTAAAAGGAGAGCATTGTGACTTTTTTTTTTTTTTTCTATTCTTCCTCTACACTTCTGTACCACCAAAACCACTCAGACAGCGTTATTATTTTTTCAAAAAGCAGAACTTTTTCTATTTCTGCTGGCACTGTGTGTCGTGGTGTCTTAGTTCCTCAGAAACTATTCAGAGTGGCTTTCAGAGAATCTTTTCAGAGTTGATAATAAAAGTAAAACTTCTGCTCAATGCGTCATTTTCAGACCATCTCTTAAGGAAGTACACGTACGAATACTGCTATACTGCTAACATTCAGTCAAGGTAGGTTTGGATTTCCTCTTTTTTTATCTAACAAAAAAACTTTTTAGATAAAAAAAACAAATAGTCTTGTTGTATTGATAGTAATGATTTAATGTTTTTTTTATGTTTAACAAACAAAAAAAAGACACTAACACTAAATATCGATGCAATAGATCACAAAAGCAAAGTCACCACAGAGCTTAACCTTTTGCCCAGTTTTAGTGAGTTTGTGTGATGTTTGAAGGCAGAGATGGCGATTAATGGTGACAAGCCTTGGAGAGATTTTATAAAAATGTGAACGGGAGAATGTGTTCAGCGTGAGTCATGATCGTCCAGGTGGTAACAAACAGAACAGAGGATGAGATAATGTGTGCTGATGCATGCTGTAGAGGAAAGATCCATGCAAACAATAGATACCAGGTGCACTTTTCTCATTCACAGCAAATGCTGAAAAAATATTAGTTGAAAACACTGTGCTGTAACTTGACATGGATTGAAAGAGAGGCAGAAAAGGACATCAAGCTATAGTAAAGCTTGAAGTGCACACAAAGGTCGATTTATTTGCTTGAAGGCACAACGGTACTGGTCAGATGAGAGGCTTTGAGTGGGCTTTGATCCAGCAATCTTCTTTATAGCACTAAGATGCCTTCTTGTCTCTAAACCCCCCAACACCACACACATGTTTGTTTTTGTGAACTGTGGGGACTTTCCATAGGCCGCAATGCATTTTATACTGTACAAACCGTACTTTCTATCCCCCTACCCTACCCCTAACCCTAAACCTAACCATCACAGGAAACTGTGCACACCTTTATTTTCTCACAAAAACATCATTTAGTATTTTATTAATTAATTTACATTGTGGGGACCGGTGGCTGGTCCCCACGATGTAGGTGAACTCAGATGTCCCCACAATGTAATATAAACAAAAGCACACACACACACACATCACTCCCCTTCAGGTTGTTTTGAAAAATGAGTGACTTAATGTCTCTTGTCTTTCTGCAGAGTGACCAGTGATGCATGAGAGGCCAATCAGAGTCAAAGAGCAGACGGTCAATCCAGAGAGCTGAGCACTGACATGGAAGACACTGAGATATCAGAGAAAGGTAAAACTCTATTCATTCATAAATTATTTATGATAAACACATTTTCAAAGCAGTTTTAGATTACTGTAATGCAAAAAAAAAGTTGAATGATGAATGGTCTTTTTTATTTTTCAAAAGGAAATTACAACACTTTTAAACAATACACAGCACTGTTCAAAAGTATGGGGTCATTAAGATTATTTTTAATAAATTAAATGTATGGTTTTATTCAGCAAGGATGCATTAAATTGATCAATTAAAAATAACAGTAAAAGATTTCTAATTCAAATATATGCCATTCTTTTGAACTTTCTATTTTGAAACAAATATCTTGAAAAAGTTTCCACAAAAATATTAAGCAGCACAACTGTTTTCAACATTGAGAGTGATAAGAAACGTTTCTAGAGCAGCAAATCATCATATCAGAATGATTTCTGAAGGATCATGTGACACTGAAGACTGGAGTAATGATGCTGAAAATTCAGCTTTGATCACAGGAATAAATTATATATTAAATATATATTAAAATAGAAATTGGTTATTTTAAATTGTAATTACTCTGTTTACTATATTTTTGATCAATACATGCAGCCCTGGTGAGCAAAAGAGACTTTTTTCGTACCGACTTTTGTGTATATTTACAGTAAGCTACTTTTTAGTGTATATTTAGAATCGGTCACACGAGGTCCTAAAATTAGATTTTCGTGTGAAATATGACCAAGACGTTTCTTGACAGTTTTTATGAGATTCATGCATTTCCTTTAAGAAATAAGTGCATAAAGTGCAGGTATTCTTTTGCTTATTTTCAAAGAAGCTGATAACTGATTGGAGTTTTTCTTTTGCCGCTTGTGCCTTATTGATTGTATCAAGTCAGTTTCCACCTTTAACAATGCCAAACCTCGCTATAACAGTATGTGTGTTCTATGAGAAAATACATTTTCCTTGCAATTGCTCCCATTTGGCATTTATGAATTAGATTTTCCGCATGAAGAAACCACTGTGTATGGCCTTCAGTGAGATGCTGGACTGATTTGCACAACAGTTTCACAGGACCCCATAAAACATACCAATTTAGAGCTGCACTTGAAAGCACAGACCATTAATTACAAAGAAGAGGGGTGAATAATTCATTATGCTTTGAGCAGCCTGAGGTTGGAATTGTACTGATGGACAAAAGGCCTAGAAGAGCAGCTTTTAGCAAATGTTTCAGCCTTTGCTGAGAAGAAAGTGTGCAGAATAGAGCCTATTGGACATGTATGGGGAAACTCTTAAGTGTTCTGTTTTCAATAGGAGCATATCAGTGCCACACTGCTGAGGTGCAGTTTGTAAAGGCATGTAGTACTTACTGTGGAGAGTGCTCTCAGGATAAAGATGCAGAATAGACCTCCATTTCAGTGCATGTTTACAACAGAGATTAGACCTTCATAATGGACATGCCACGCTTCTGTACATCAATGAAGCCTTGTGGTTTACAGACAGGTGGATGGATGGATGGATGGATGGATGGATGGATGGATGGATGGATGGATGGATGGATGGATGGATGGATGGATGGATGGATGGATGGATGGATGGATGGATGGATGGATGGATGGATGGATGGATGGATGGATGGAAGGATGGATGGATGGATGGATGGACGGACAGATTCAGTAGATCTCCCTTTCTCAATGTCTCTATCAGCCTCTCTCCTTTTTGAGTCGAAGTAATTGTCATTTGAATTGAATTGCATATTGGATATTTCATATGGAATCAATGAGTCCTGGTATTTCGATCTGCACTGGTCACACAGATTGCTTTTCAGATTGCACACATATTCAGTGACATTATGCAGTGACCTCCCCACCTCTTTCCGTCCCCCTATATATGTGGAATTAGAAACACAATACCAGTTTAACAGCTTTTATGCTTTTGTGTTTTATATTAATCTCTCTGCTCACTGTCTGTTCTCACAGTCTGGCGTTGTGACTTTATTTGTCCACCAGATGTCAGCATTGCAAAGAATACATTGCCACTTCATATCTTCGTAGAACAGCATGTTATCTGGAAAGCATTGTGATTCATTTTAAACACAAAGTTCTTAAAGGAAGAATTTACCCAGATATTCTGTAATCATTTACTCTCATTTGATTCTCATGCCTTTCCAAATCTGTATGATTACTTTCTTAGATAGAGCGCAAAAGGAGATCTGTTGTGATGACAAAAGTGTTAAAGGGTTAGTTCACTCAAAAATGAAAATTGTTTGTCGTTCCAAACCTGCATGACTTTATTTCTTCTGTGGAACATAAAAGAAGATTCAAGATTCGAGAAAAAGTGCTTTTGTCCATACGGTCAATGTCAATGGTTCCCAACATTCTTCAAAATGTCTTTGTTTGACTTCCACAGAAGAAAGAAAGTCATGTAGGTTTGGAAAGACATGAGGAAGTTGAACGACATGAGTAGTTGAAAAATACCCAGATGTCTTCCAGCCTCTGTCAAAGTGCACATTCGATGTCTTTCTCTCGTTGTCAGGGATTGTTTTAGCGGTATAGTATCTAAAAATGAACACATTATTCAAATAGCATTCAAATTTCAAGTGTTTTAGTCCGTTATTTTGCCACAAGAGGACAACAAATTTATTTCAAAACTTTTTCAGAGAAAAAAATAGCCTCACCACCATTACCAACCGAAGTAAGCTTTGAACAAACTTACAACTGTGTGAACGTCAATGGGGAATTGTGTGGCGTGTTGACGGCTAACTCATTAAGGCCTAAATGAAAGTGATGAGATGTGATTTTAGACCGCATCTGGAACAAATGGCCCAGGCGTTCCCTGTTCAGTCTGGCCAATTTTGGAGGCCTGCACCAACCCACAACCCCCCTCCACCCGCCGACGGGGCCAGCACACACACAGGTTTAGATCTGATATTTATTTCATCTAGCTTGTGTACGCAGTTGGTCTGATATGAATGTGATTCCACGCTTTGATGCAGAGACAGATTGTAAAGTGTGATTTTATTAAATCCTTCATTAGGATTCATCAGTGAGATTGGATCAGAAAAAGGTCACTGTGCAAATTCGGCCCACTCACCCCCCAACAGCACCCCTCGCTCTCTCCCTCCCTCTCGTTTGCATTCGCTCTCTCATTTCTCTCTCATTTGCTTTAGTTGGGGGGTTGGCCACCGCTACTGAAACGAATTTGCTGTGAAAATGGGGAAAAATGAGCATTATGGGCTGGCGGAGGAATACAAGGTGAAAGTGACATTATCTCCCCCTCCACGTCTCCTCCCTCTCTCCTCTTTCCCCTCCTCCTCTCCTTCCCCGTTTCCGTTCTCCGGTGCCTTTGCAGGACGATGGTGCCACAAATCATTTGTACGCTCTCATTTGGGTCTACAAGCCGCGATGGTGCTTACTGCTCAGGGAGCAGATGACTTTCAGAAAGGGGGGAGTAAAGGGGGAACGGCTATTTTCTGGCACATGAAAACATCAGTTGGAGTTGGATCTGAAATTGAGAGGGAAATTGCTCACACCATATGTCATCTTCTGCTGAGGGCTTTTTTTTTTTCTCCATTGGGTGCATGTTATGCATGCGTCTGAGCGAGGCAGTTTGCTTGGTGTTAATTGTTGCCATCGAAAGTGTAATGTGTGCTCTAATGGGAACGGCAGTTTATCTATACCTGTAGACCTGCTGGAGTTTAGTGTACTAAGGCATAGGATGAAGTGATCTCTCCTCACATTTACTGGAAACAGTGGCTTCTTTAAATTATATTAGTTAGCATAGGCTGCGGAACTGAAGCCCTACTTTGGTATGCATCAAATATCAGTTGTCGTAAAATAATCATGGTTGCATTTTATTTTAAGGTGACATAGTTACATTTTACTTATTTAAATAAGTACGGAGTAATATTATTTAACTTCATGTACTTACTATAGAGTTAGTGTTTGGTATAGGGTTACTTGTGATTATGCTTAATTTACTGGTATGATTGTGGTAAGTGCATTTAACTATGTCACCTTAAAATAAAGTGTTAACAAAATCACTACTATCCATAATATTTTTGCCCTGTTGATCCTGTTCTGCCACTCAATCTAACCAGATAATACAGACTGCCTGCTTTCTGTTGATTGATTGATTGATTGGTTAGTAAAGTCGTTTGATGCAAACAACTGATATTGTCAACAGTGCAGTATATACTGGACACTTGGTTTAACAAAAAAAAAAAAAAAAATTACTATATATATATATATATATATATATATATATATATATATATATATATATATATATATATATATATATATATATTATTTTAAGGGAAAAAATAAGTTGATTTTAAATTTCATGGCATCAACACATCTCAAAAAAGTTGGGACAAGGCCATGTTTCCCACTGTGTGGCATCCCCTCTTCTTTTTATAACAGTCTGCAAACGTCTGGGGACTGAGGAGACAAGTTGCTCAAGTTTAGGAATAGGAATGTTGTCCCATTCTTGTCTAATACAGGCTTCTAGTTGCTCAACTGTCTTAGGTCTTCGTTGTCGCATCTTCCTCTTTATGATGCGCCAAATGTTTTCTATGGGTGAAAGATCTGGACTGCAGGCTGGCCATTTCAGTACCCGGATCCTTCTTCTACGCAGCCATGATGTTGTAATTGATGCAGTGTGTGGTCTGGCATTGTCATGTTGGAAAATGCAAGGTCTTCCCTGAAAGAGACGACGTCTGGATGGCAGCATATGTTGTTCTAGAACTTGGATATACCTTTCAGCATTGATGGTGCCTTTCTCTGAGAAACTCCTTTCTGATATCGCTCCACTATTTTTCACCGCAGCATTGGGGGAATTGGTGATCCTCTGCCCATCTTGACTTCTGAGAGACACTGCCACTCTGAGAGGCTCTTTTTATACCCAATCATGTTGCCAATTCACCTAATAAGATGCAAATTGGTCCTCCAATGTCCTTATATGTATATCTCTTATTGCTACCTGTACCAACTTTTTTGGAATGTGTAGCTCTCATGAAATCCAAAATGAGCCAATATTTGGCATGACATTTCAAAATGTCTCACTTTCAACATTTGATATGTGATCTATATTCTATTGTGAATAAAATATAAGTTTATGAGATTTGTAAAGTATTGCATTCCTTATTTAATCAAAATTTGTACAGTGTCCTAACTTTTTTGGAATCGGGTTTGTGTATATATATATATACTGTAAATATTACACACACACACACATAATAGATAACACCCACAAATAATCTTAATTATGTCAGATAACACTTAAGCAAAACTTGGTCAGGTCAAAGTGTCTGAATAATGTTTGGTACCAAATTTGTATCAGTTTTACTGGTAGTCCACTGTATGAAGAATGTTTGTGTCAGTTTACTTTATTTTGTATCCTCACTTACAGAAATGAACTATAGTGTCCTGAACCCACTTGTAAAAATATAACAAAAATATCAACAATGTTTGAATAATTTTTGACTGTATATATATATCTGAGGGTGAGTAATTAATGACAGAAATTTCATTTTTGTGTGAACTAACCCTTTAAGTCGTCTGTCGCTTTCAATGCTCAAGGTCTTAAAAGCAGGATGGAGTTTGATTGGTTGTCAATGTTTTTATTGTTAATTAGCCACAAAACATTGTTCTGAAAGTGATTCCAATCATATCGTTCCTCCGAGTTGTTATCGTTATACCTGTGTGGTGGACTTAAGACTGTTGGCGTGCCTAAAGACTGCAAGGGGTTATTATTTCTTAGCCTGACCCATTCAAAATGTTTTATGCATTTATCGTTCCAGTGGTAGTGCTGCCCTTACCAGCAGTTAAAAATGTTAACGAAGTGAATATTATGTTATCTGGCCCTGCATGCAGCTTCCAGGCGCTCTGTTATGCACACTTTTAATTGGTTCATTAAAAAACTGACAGACAGGCAAGATCTGGGCAACAGTCTCTCAAATGCAATGAGTCTGTGCCCCTTCACTTTTGGTTTAATGTGAAGTTTGGTTTAAGCCCTAGCAACAAAAGGGCAAGTGTGAGTGTATAATCCCTCATGAGTCTTTGAATGTCTACTTTCTGTTTTTTCCAAGAATCCCCTTCTTTTTGCCCCATACAGACACAAATCTTCCACCACACTGAATGTATTGCCACGTGTGCCTGAACTTATCAACCTATTCCTATGAATGACATTACAGACAGGGATTATCACCTCTCTTTCACACACACACACACTCACACACATACTGTAGACACATTGCTTAAATACTCTGCTGTAGTTCTCAGATAGAAATACACTTGACCACTCATGCGTGATTCATCTGTTACAGTCACACGCTTTCACACACATAACGCAGACATATGCGACCGCATGTACACACATGTACGGATCATTCACACACAGTCGCACGGCCTTGCCCTGGAAAGCATGCATATGCACACACACATACACTGCAAGTGTGAAATAAGAATCATGCCCTAAAGCAGACTTCTGCACTCTCCATGACGGTTCCAAAGGGACCTCCATCTGTGAGATTCAAATGCAATATTTATTGCCAAATGAGACAACCGTTATTAAAAACCATAACTGTTTGAAATATGTATGTGTTTACACAGGTATGCATGTTCACGTACAAGTCCATATCATTATCTGCGTTGTGCTCCCTTAAAAATGAATTTTATATTACATGCTCATTTATTGGAGCCTGTTTCCATCTCAGAGTATGAAATTAAGTCACACTGTGATCACAGTATATATATATATATATATATATATATATATATATATATATATATATATATATACACAGTAGTCAAAATTTGAAGTGGATCAAAAAAGTTAATCAAAATTGGCTTAAGAACTAAATTGTCCTAAGAGGAAGGTTTTAGGACAACTTTGATGAAAGATTTTGATCCACTTCAAATGTTGACTAGTACACTAGTACACAGTACAAAAAAAATAATAATAATAATAAAAAAAAATATATATATATATATATATATATATATATATATATATATATATATATATATATATATATATATATGTGTGTGTGTGTGTGTGTGTGTGTGTGTGTGTGTGTGTGTGTGTGTGTGTGTGTGTGTATATATATATACTCTTTTATGAGTACTGTGAATTTGGACACACTTCTTGTCACATACTGTTTTTCACCTACTATATTAGGGAAGTATGTGATTGCAGTCTTGGTCTTTATATGACAGGTGGTTGGAGGGGAGGAATTAAAATAAGAGGACTTGATGATGTCAGCCAAAAAAAAAAAAAAGTTAAAACTTTTCTTTGGAGTAATGTACACCAATGTTTTGTTCACAATAATACCAAGAATGTCTATTATTATTTTTATTTTATTTTTCATATCGACTTATAAAAAGTCTGTTACAACAGAACTGAGGAGCCCAGTACTTTCCTAAACTTGGAGAGCTTCACTTGCTGTGAAACGTTTATTAAAAACCAATTTGGGAAAGCCTAGAAATGGCCATAAACCATTTCGTCTCTCGCTTTCGATGAGCGAGAACTGAATGAAAACTGCTTTATGGTCTATGAAGTTCCACTTCAGTTCAGCCAGTTTAGAAGATTTATCTAAACTTAATTTTAAAAAAATAATAATAATAATTCATTCGCAGATATATGTTTTAACAGCATTTACTGTATTGAATTCAGGAAATTCCTAATAATAGCTTGGCTGTTTTAAAAGCTCTCCTAACCCTACTTGTTGTTATGTCTTCATTTTCCACCCATTTTTGGCTTGGCAGCTCAGCAGTACTGCACCGTTTCTGCTTTGTGGAACATAGCATGTCTTTATAGTCTGAGAGCCTCAGTCTTATCTGCTGATTGTAGGACCATATAGCTCTAAGGACTGATGGTTGAATGTTTAAGGTTTAAAAAGATAAATTGAAGGCTGCAAGGTGTGAAAGAAGTGTGAGTTTCGTTTTTTCTGCATCTTTGGACACAGATAATGGACTGAAAGGTGAATCAGAATGGTTTGCTGAAGAGAAAAGTAAATAGCTGAAGTGTTACATGTATCTGCCCATTCCACTCAACATCTACTCTCATTTCTTTCCTTTCCCATTTCATTCATTTTCCCTCAGCTGTTTTTGAAAAGAAATATCTGATGTGTGGGCGAAAAAAGAAACTATGCAATTCAAATACACTCTGGAGTGTTGCAACAGTGAAAGCAAAAATTATACTAATCAACTTTGCAGAGCAAAATATAAATCCCAGTAGTCTGTAAGTACATATGCAGGTGGTCCGCAATTTAACAACTACTGAATAAATGAGCTTGTCAAGTTGACCACATCAAATAAGCCAATTGCAAGGCCTGTTGATTTCACAGCGTCCCTCCTTCAGAAACCCGTCAATGCCGGTTCTAGGCCACAGTAACTCCGAGGCCAAGCAGGAGCCTCTTGTGCTTTAAGGACACACACATTAACATTCATCTTGACCCATTTTTATGATTATTGAAGCAATTTTACTACGTCAAGTATCACTCTGCAATCTCTACACATAAGTAAAATGATTTCAAGTTAATTTGTTTGTTTGACAAGTAATCTTGTACTGTAGTGTAATGATCAGCAGTGATTACATAACACACTTTTAATATTTAGGCACTTTTCTGCATCTGTAAACTTCAATGATACACATGATATTTCAACAGTACATACTACCTACACTTGATTCGTAATAGTGCGTGTTGTTACCTGGATGTTTTTTTGTTTTTTGATAGTTGTTCATAAGTCCCTTGTTTGCTCTGAGCAATCCAGTGTTCTTCAGAAAAATCTCTTTCAAACAGTGACTGTATGATTTTGAGATCCATCTTTCAGACTGAGGACAAGTAAGGGAAAATTGTTCATATTTCTCATAATGTATTTTTGGCTGCATTTATAATGTTTTCCTAATTCAGAATATGATTAAAGATTGCGTATGTGGACGTGTTCAAATAACTTAACGATTGAAAACAGATAACATGATAACATTTGATTTCTACTCAAACTAAATAAAGATTATTTCATTTTGTTGAACGAAATTCAAATGATCAATTCAATTAAAAGTTTATTTGTATAGTTTCAGCTCAAAATCCCCCACAGATCATTTATTATAGCTTGTCAAATTTGCCCCTATTTGGGTGTGAGCAAAAACACACCGTTTTTGTGTGTGTCCCTTTAAATGCAAATGAGATGTTGTTCCCGCCCCCTTTCCAGAAGAGGGCGGGGCTTTAACAGCTCAACAACAACAAAGCTGGAGAATCTCACGCAGCCAAAATGAGGAAAGTGTTCAGCCTTACATTGTTCAAACCGGAGTCGACACTGATGGAGAGACTCAGGAAGAAGTTACAACTTTTAGACGTTTCTGAATGGTTAGTGGATAAATTGATGTAGTTGCTGTGGAGTTGATTCAACTCATCCACTAGCATGTGCCGTCATGTTCATCTTTTGTGTTGAACTGACCCTTGTGTGTAAAATGACGGCATGTCAACAACACTCTACTACAACAACTCTTCCTCTTCTCTAAAGCAGCCCAACATGGCCCCGCCCCCTTTGTTGTGTGTTCTTGGGGGAGGGGTTTATGTAAATTTTAGGGATAGTTTTTTTTTTTTTCACCAACCCAGGAAAAAGCTTGTTGTAGTCCCTACCAGCCATTTGTTGTAGTCCTTAACAGGGTGGACCTTAAAAGGCAGGATGTTTTAAAGGGGTCATTGATTATGATTTCACTTTTTTTACTTTAGTTAGTGTGTAATGTTGCTGTTTGAGCATAAACAACATCTGCAAAGTTACGACACTCAAATTTCAATGTAAAGGGAGTTATTGTCTTTTTAAGGTCTACCATGTTACACTTTGCATTGTAAAAATGTCGTGTAACAGAGTGGACAAATGTCCTAGAATGTGATGTGTGAAATATTTGACTCAGATTATTAGGTTATGCTAGCCTGAGCTTGACCAGTGTGTTTTTATGATAGACATTTTCTCTCTCTCTCTGACTACTGAATTGAATGGATTTCTTCAACAAACCTGGGCTGCCACCAATATTCCCTACGATCAACTTAGCTCACAATGCTTTTGGGAAACACAGCCCTGCTCAGTTCACAATCCACCAGACTGTAGGAATGACCCAACTGCGGTTCACAGCATTAAGGCAAAAGATGAGTGTGTGTATTTGGTACTATTTCATCATTTATAATTGTAGTACATGTTTATGAGAAACATTGTGTGAATGTTTAAAAGATTAGGGTACAATAAATTACTCTTTTTATCACTACCACCACAGGACAAATCATTACAGAACCGGCACTGAAACTCACTCTTGACCTTTCAGTCCTGGCTCCCGATAAAGTCCAGATTGGCCCCAACTAAGGGGTCCGGCACTCAGATTATCTCTCCATAATTACCTTGCAAAGATGAAAGGAAAGAACACGCTGTTTTGCCTCCCTGTCGATGTACATGCCAACCTGTGTGTTCCACCGAAGACTTGAGAGTAGGGTTTGTATGTATGTGTTAATGGCAGCTCACTTGTGCAAGTCTTTTTCCCTTCCCAAGTCTCCTAAAAGCACTGTGCTAAAAGCCCCTTGGAGCTTTTGGATGATCAGACACTAACAACCCATTCAAGAGCTTGCCTTCACACACACATCTCTCCTCCTCCTTGCGAACGCACATGTGCTGTGTATGTGTAACTCAGTCCATTATGTTATGATACTGCAGTTATACAGTATGCTGTGCATGTCATTTTGTGGGCTGCACGGTGTGTTTTGTGCTACCGTGCTGCTTCAAATGGGCTCTTGAGAGTAAACAAAGTGCTTCACTTCACATGGTACACATTATGTGGCTCCACATGGAGCGCAGGTTTACTTCACATGGTAAACATAATCAAACTCCTTGTATATACCTGTATCTGTTCGAAGTCCACTCAGGGAACATTTTCAAGTATTTACTGCATGGATGACAGGTTTGGTGGAATTTGAAAAATGAAAACATAAAATTTGAAGACAGAACATATTTGTGAAAAATAAAATAAGAAAGGTTTCAATTTAATAACTGACTTTAATGGGGAAAAAAGTCATGTGTACACTCTAAAACAATGTTTTGGCTCAACAACAACAACAACAAAAATTAAGGCAATAGTTTGCATCAATTTTTTTGAGTTATGACAACTTTGAGTGAATTTATGTTCAACCAAGCTACAATGAGTTAATTTGTATCAAACAAATTAAGTTAAAAGTTGCTCCAATTACCAGAGTTGTAGCCCTGGAACCAATTGATCTGATCTATTTCAGTTAGAATCAGCTATCATAGCACATGCTAACTTGTTACTGGCATTAGCGCAGTCATTGCTTATAGAGTCAATAGTGTTTACCTTAATGTATCACAATGGTAACCACAAAAACGTCAACATTACAGAAACTCTTTAATGTCAAACATAACAGCATCAAACACTAACAGGTCTTTCCCTTCACTAAAAACAAACAAATTAACACTTAATTTCAACATTTATTCTCTTTGTCCAGCCCTATGCAAAGCATGCTGGAAACTAGAAATCCACTGCCAAGTCATCAAGATAATTTCATTAAGTTACTACAACCTTTTTGTTTTTTTTAAAGCCAATTAATGCAGACATTTGAGTTTAAATTACAGACAATATTAAGTTGATGTAATGATCAAACAGAATTCTACAAAATAATGTTTGCAATTTAAAGTGTAACAAAAGTATTTTATATTTAGGTTACACTTTATTTTAAGGTGTCCTAATTATACATTTTAGTGCAGAGTAATATTAACTAACAACATGTACTTATTATTATTACAATAGGACCAGTCGGGAGACAGAAGATAGGTTAACAGGTTGTTTATTGAACACAAGCAGAGTATCTGGATGACAACAGGTGAGTAAACAGATGCAAGTTCGTGACTGATGAATGATAAGGAGAATGACAGTCCTTTTGTGGTTGCAGAGTGACAATGGAGAATGATACTTGCTGAATGGAGTAGATGACTTCAGACAACACTTCACACCAGATCGAAGACGAGGAGCAGAGCTTGGGTACACGGAGTACAGGTAAGTAGCAAGAGGAGTCCTTGAGGTAAGCATTCAGGTAAGTCCTTTGATGCAAACGAGACCGGACAATGTGACTGTGTGTGAGTGTGTCTTAAGTAGTGCTGGTGATGAGTGTGCGGATGAGGTGCAGGGGAAGGTGTGCGCTGTGATTGGAGGGTGCTGGAGCCTGGCGTGTCTGTGACAGTACATGGTGTATTCCTTGCATCCCTGCACGTACCTCCTGACATCGTTGGCCATGTTGGGCCACCAGAAGCGCTCTTTCAGCAGCGAGAGGGTTTCATTGACCCCCGGGTGGCCAGTGCCTAGTGAGGAGTGTGCAGAGTGGATCAGTGAGGTGCGTCGTGCTCGGGTGATGAATTGCAAGCCCTGTGGACAACCCGGCGGGGTGTTGGTGGAGGCATTGGAAGGAGGGAGAGTTTCTTGAGACCAGGTGATAGGACTGACGATCATTTGTTCTGGCAGAATGGACTCAGGTTCTTCAGTAACTTCCTCTGGAGTGTGGATTTGTGACAGAGCGTCAGCTTTGATATTTCTGGAGCCAGGACGGTAGGAAATGGTGAAGTTAAATCGTGTGAAAAAGAGAGCCCACCGGGCTTGTCTGGGGTTGAGCCTCTTGGCGGCTCGGAGGTACTCCAGGTTATGATCCATTTGAACTAGGAATGGGTGCCACGCTCCCTCTAACCAATGCCTCCACTCCTCGAGAGCCAGCTTGACGGCTAGGAGTTCCCGGTTGCCAATGTCATAGTTTACCTTCGCCGGGTTGAGCTTGTGGGAGAAGAAGGCATATGGATGGAGACGGCTCGGGTTCTCCTGCTGCTGCGACAATACCGCTCCAACTCCGGTGGTTGAGGCGTCGACTTCCATGACGAAAGGCTTGTCAGGGTCAGGGTGCACCAGGAGTGGAGTGGTCGTGAAGGCTTGTTTCAGGGTGTTGAAAGCTTCTGTGGCAGCTGGGGTCCAGGACAGAGACTTGGGCTTGTTGCGAAGGAGGCTTGTGAGAGGACTGGTAATGGAACTGTAGTTCTGGATGAATCTTCTGTAAAAGTTGGCAAATCCGAGGAAACGTTGGAGCTCTTTGACTGTAGTGGGTGTTGGCCAGTTCTTGATAGCTGCCACCTTCCCTCGTCCATCCGGATGCCACTGTGGTCGATGTTGTACCCAAGGAACGGCACTGAGGGCTGGTGGAACGAGCATTTCTCAGCCTTGAGGTAGAGCTGGAAGTCCCTCAGGCGTTGCAGGACCTCTGCAACATGGCGTTGGTGGTCAGCCATACTCCGGGAGTATATCAGGATGTCGTCAATGTTCACCAGCACGAACTTATGGAGGAACTCCCGGAGTACCTCGTGAATGAAGTCCTGGAATACGGAGGGGGCGTTGACCAGGCCATACGGCATGACCAAGTACTCATAATGGCCGGTGGGCGTGATGAAGGCAGTCTTCCACTTGTCCCCCTCACGTATCCGGATAAGATTGTAGGCGCTGCAGAGGTCCAACTTGGTGAACACAGTGGCTCCGCGGAGGTTTTCCAGGGCTGCTGGGACAAGAGGAAGGGGGTACCAGAATTTTACTTTGATGGAGTTGAGTGCTCGGTAATCAATGCATGGCCGCAAGCCTCTGCCCTTTTTCGTCACAAAGAAGAAGCTGGATGCAGCAGGGGAAGTTGATGGTCGGATATAACCCTGAGCCAATGCCTCCTCTATGTAATCCACCATGGCCTTCTCCTCCGGGATGGATAAGGGGTAAATCTTACCCCTTGGCACTGACTCACCCGGAAGCAGGTCGATGGTGCAATCCCATGGCCGGTGTGGAGGCAGCTTTGAGGCTCTCTTGGGGCAGAATACGTCGCTGAAGGGGGCATAACAGGACGGGATGTCCACAGATCATTTCTCGAGGGGACTCTCAACGGATGTGGCACAGACTGGAAGGTCGTTGGAGCGAGGAGACTTGGGAATAGACAGGTCGGAGAAACAATCGGAAAAGCAGGTTTCGCCCCACTTCAGGATTCTCCAGTGCTCCAAGAGATGATGGGGTTATGTTGCTGCAACCACGGATGCCCTAGTATCACGTCAGCGGTGGAACCCTCCAGAACCAGCAGTTGAATGTACTCGTGATGCAGCACTCCGACTTGAAGATGTACAGGTTTCGTGATACGGCTGACTCGTCTATTACTCACAGGTTTGCCAGTTATTGAGTGGATCTGATAAGTAGTCGGCGTGTTCATGGTCTTGATGTTGAGCTGATGACAGAAGGCGCCGGAGATGAAATTTCCCGCTGACCCAGAATCGATGAGGGCGGATACTGGAAGAGAAACATCGGCAGCATTAAGACTTAGTCGTGGTGAGTGGCTTTTGCCAGAGATAATGGCACTCACCATGGGGCGTGGAGGACGTGTAGGACATGAGGAGAGTACATGTCCTGGTAATCCGCAATAGAGACATAAATTCTGGGTCAGCCTTCTCTGTCTTTCAGTTTGAGTCAGCCGTGATGATTCTACTTGCATGGGTTCTTGGGCTGATTCTGGAGTACTGACGGATTCTGTCTGGCAGAGGACGGTGTTGTGGAGGCTCTGACCCTGGTGCTCTTCGAGATACGACTGCATACGAGTTGTGAAGCATATTGACAGCTGGATGAAGTGTTCGAGCCCGATGGTATCCTCGTATGCAGCTAGATGCAACCGCACTCGAGGATCCATTCCTTGACGATATGCAATGCTTGTTCTTTCCATCCGCTCCGGGCAGCGAGTGTTCTGAACTGCAGAGCATATTCATTAACAGACAACTCTCCTTGTTTCAAATTGTACAGTTTCTCACCGATAGATGAATCACAGGATGGTTTTCCAAACACTTCCCGGAAGTGTTCGACGAAGTCGGAATATGTCTGCGTCACAGGATTGTTTTGCGACCTGATGAAAAATCGGCCCACTGTAGAGCTTTCCTGGAAAGTTGTGAAATGATGAACGCTACCTTGGAGTAGTCAGTGGGGAACATGTGCGGTTGCATCTCCAGGGTCAGAGAGACTTGCAGGAGGAAACCATTGCAGCCCTCTGCCGAACCAGAGTAGGGCGCCGGTTTGGCCATGGGACTGGTGTACGCTGGCAGTGAGGGAGAGGTGACGGTGGATGAGGAAGTGATGGCGGGAGCTGGAGCTGGCGGTGGTGCTCGTGAAGGTGGTTGCACATTGAAAGCGCGGCGAAAAGCATCCACCAATTCCTCGAAGGGATCCAGTTGACTCATGCTTGTCTTCCGCTGTTTTGGTCCGGTCTTCTGTTTCAATAGGTCCAGTCGGGAGACAGAAGATAGGTTAACAGGTTGTT
Source organism: Chanodichthys erythropterus (assembly GCF_024489055.1). NCBI lineage: Eukaryota > Metazoa > Chordata > Actinopteri > Cypriniformes > Xenocyprididae > Chanodichthys > Chanodichthys erythropterus. The sequence continues at coordinate 17,494,298 of NC_090240.1, forward strand.
TATTGAACACAAGCAGAGTATCTGGATGACAACAGGTGAGTAAACAGATGCAAGTTCGTGACTGATGAATGATAAGGAGAATGATACTTGCTGAATGGAGTAGATGACTTCAGACAACACTTCACACCAGATCGAAGACGAGGAGCAGAGCTTGGGTACACGGAGTACAGGTAAGTAGCAAGAGGAGTCCTTGAGGTAAGCATTCAGGTAAGTCCTTTGATGCAAACAAGACCGATGTCCACCACTGTGTGAGTGTGTCTTAAGTAGTGCTGGTGATGAGTGTGCTGATGAGGTGCAGGTGACGGTGATTAGTATTCCGGGGAAGGTGTGCACTGTGATTGGAGGGTGCTGGAGCCTGGCGTGTCTGTGACAACTATAGGTTTAGGGGTTGGTTTATTGTTAATTGCATTTAATTATGCATAATTTCTACATGTAACAAGGACACTGTAAACAAGGACAACTGTTACATATTATAATACTTGATTGTTACACAACATGACATTTTTTTTTTATTAAAGTTATGAAATTGAAACTTTTCTTTAAAAAAAAGGTATATATAATATTTTATAATATTTTCAGAAAGTCTTTAAAAATATAATTTAAATACTTTCGAATTATTAATCCTGGGGAGTTGCATGGCTTTACATTTTAAACCTGCCTAAAACTTGCCTTGTCATAAAAATGTCATATTACCTGATAGGAAAACGATTGACCTTTACACACAGTTTTGAGAGTCTATATGGGTCCTCTCTATGATATGTATTTATTTATTTATACTTCTTACATGCCGGTCGCAAAAATATATCAATATAAAGTATATCAAATAGTAATAAGGAGTGAAGCAGTTTTGTTAAAACAATTCAAAGAAATAATAATAGGTATTTAAAAAAAATTAAAATGAATAAAATGTATACCTTTTCCAAATTAAATAATTAATAAGTACTTTTTTCTTTGCAAGCATTTCAGTCTTTTCATTATATATCAGGGCAGTTGTATCACCCTGGACCCTCCTGTGTCTGAATGAGAGGAATCTGTGTTCCAGCATCTAGTGAAAAACCTTCCTAGAAGGCACATATTGATGTGGTGTTCAGGTGTCCACATACTTTTGGCCCTATAATGTACATCTCCATAGCGTGAAGAAGACCGAATTGTCGCATTATTTAAATAATGTGTTCCCCTCCCATCAATTCACTGGAAATTATGTTAGTACTTCAAGGTTCCAAGTGATTCCGGTAAAGACCGTAAAACCCATCTGCACCCTTTATTGCTACATGCAAGACTCCTCAAGGAAAGGTTTTCACCGACAACAGCTGTGTTTATGACATTTTTCATGTCACACCATCACTGTGCATGTATGTGTGTGTGTGTGTGTGTGTGTGTGTGTGTGTGTGTGTGTGTGTGTGTGTGTGTGTGTGTGTGTGTGTGTGTGTGTGTGTGTGTGTGTGTGTGTGTGTGTGTGTGTGTGTGTGTGTGTGTGTGTGTGAGTGTGTGTGAGTGTGAGTGTGTATGCATACAAGTGCATGAGTGTTAGAAAGTACACCTGCACTGGAATGAAAAAGTCCCTTGTCTGCAATTTACATGCAAATCAAAATACATCCACTTTCCACCACAGCAATGCATTCTGGGATTGTCAGTTTCCTCTGGCCCGTACAGGTCAAGCAGAAGTTATTGTGCTTATTTGTCACATTAAAACACATTAAATTGCGCTCAGTTCTTTCTCCTCCCAGCAAGACCCAAAGAGATTTTACTCATCCGTCCACACTGTGAACAAACTGAGGGGAGAAAATGGCCAATTCTCCTATTTAACCTCCGTCGCCATATTTATATAGCTATTTAACTCAGGCAGGCCTGTGGTTATGATTTGATGGTTTTTGCGCGATCCCAGGCTCTGAATTATAGAATATCATTGAAGAGTCAAGTTGTTTTTCATCTTTGTTGTGAGGCGCTATTTGTTCCCTCTACAGTTCCACATCACTGCCTCTGATTGAACAGAAGGGAAGAAACTGTCAAACTATCATGGATCTCTCTCTCTCGCCCTTCATTTTTTTCTTTTACTCTGTCGTGCTTTAATATACAGTAGTATCTCTCTCATCCACACACCCTCTCATTCTCCTTCTTGTCGATTTCCCCAGTGTGCTCTTAAACTGCTAGTGTAATTTAAATACGGAGCTCTGCGTTAGCGGGAGGCACTTTGCCTCTATGATGGGGGAGAGGATAGCAGAACAATAAGGCGAATGAAATGGGGAGGGTGGAATGGGAATTGGCTTACATTATCACACAGCATCTAAAACCAGAGTGCAGAGGGCTTCAAACACAATGCGCACTAACAGCCCTGCCCTTGAATGCTAAGCAGACCTATATAAAGCAGCACAAAGAGAGCAATTTGTGTCCCGTTTTGTTTCGTTTGGGCGTTTTTCTTGCAATTTCACTCCATGGCAGAACTTTATTGCGGAACGAAAAGACTCGACATCAAAATGCACCGAGCATCAGAGGCTGAACATCAACGGGGGCGCTCAGAGCAGGGATTGGCTGGGAGATTAGAAACGTACTGCTCTCTCGGCCCGCAGTGGCACCTGTGTGTGTGTTGCACGAGGGCCAAAACCTTTCTGCAAAGTGCTGCACTAGAAAGATAACTGGAGTGTTGTGCCTGAGGGTCTCGCTGTGATGATGCTTTTCCTTTGCTTCTGTCCCCAGCTGTGTGTTTTTGGACATTTCAGGAGGACGGTAGCCCTTTTTTGTGCTTTGTCGAAACAAAGCTTGTCTGTTTTACAGCATCGAAAAGTGCCACTGATCTGTTCTTTTCTTCTGACGGGTGTCCGGGTGGTCCTTATTTTCCCTGATAGTATCTTTACTTCATTTTTTTCCCCCTTCCTCCCCTCCCCTGTTCCTCTGTGGCTTGTTCGGCATTATGACTAAGAGTCACTTTGAGATGCTGACCTGCTCAGTATTGATCGGGGTCGTATCTCCTTCCCAGTTTCACTCAACTAGACCTCATCAATAACCAGATCCTTTTTTTGTTTGTTTTTTTGCATTATTATTATTATTATTATTGTATTGTACTTTTCTTTTAATTATTTAATTATTGTATTTATATTTTTTACTCTATTTCAAGGTGGTTCTGGTATTTATTTTTGTTTGTTAATAAGTAAAAATAATTTTTAAAAATGAAATTAAAAACAGACTCTCCAAATGATGAAGACTGGTATAGTTAGAGAGGCATTCTCCTCGCAATCACCACAGAATGGCTGCTTTCTTTGATTTCAGTCCCATTTCTCTTGGCCCTCATAATTATTGATCTGGGAAATGTATTTTCTTTCTCTCAAGCTTCCTGCTTGTTTCGTTGTTCTGGAGTCTATATGGCCCTTCTGTCTTGGTGACACTAATACTTCCTCTGAACGATCCAAAAGCTTAGATTTACAAATATACTGTTACCAAACACTGGTTCACTTTTCTGAAGAGCAAAATAACCTCTGTTCAACCTCCTAACCCTTGTGTTATACCCACCATTATCTTGAACAGGATGTCATTTGTGGTGTTACTATGACATGTACAAAATAGTTAAAGGGGTGGTTAATTATGATTTCACTTTTTTTAATTTTAGTTAGTGTGTAATGTTGCTGTTTGAGGATAAACAACGTCTGCAAACTTACGACACTCAAAGTTCAATGCAAAGGGAGATATTTTCTTTTACAGAAATTTTTAAGAACTACAACAAAATCAACTCCACAGCAACTACATCAATTTATCCACTAACCATTCAGAAACGTCCAGTTTCATTCTAAAAGTTGTAACTTCTTCCTGAGTCTCTCCATCAGTGTCGACTCCGGTTTGAACAATGTAAGGCTGAACACTTTCCTCATTTTGGCTGCGTGAGATTCTCCAGCTTTGTTGTTGTTGAGCTGTTAAAGCTCCGCCCTCTTCTGGAAAGGGGGTGGGAGCAGCAGCTCATTTGCATTTAAAGGGACACACACAAAAACGGCGTGTTTTTGCTCACACCCAAATAGGGGCAAATTTGACAAGCTATAATAAATGATCTGTGGGGGATTTTGAGCTGAAACTTCACAGACATCAGAAACTTATATTACATCTTGTGAAAGGGGCGTTATAGGTCCCCTTTAAAATGGGCTTCTGGACAAGACAAAAGAACTTATATCACTTGAAGATTTAAAACTCAAAAGATAAGAAAAGTCATAGGATGTAGGAGTCATAATCTTCTGTTTATCATACATATTTCTGACACATATGTGCTGTGGTGCTCATTTGGACAATTAGGGTTTGAATCTAGTCATTTCTTGATTTGTTATGTTATTCTTTCCTGTTTTCTTTCTACTCAACTTTAGAACTAGTTCAGTCATCATGACAACTCTTGGAGGGTTTAGCAAGGTGATGGATATGACAATATTATAATGTATTAGAATAGATCTGCTACGCTGCTGCTGCTGCAGAACAAGCACAGGACTTGCTACTGCCAAAACATCCACAGACATGCTGCTGTGAGCAAGTAAGACATGCTGCTGCTGCACACACAAAAATACCCAGAGCAGATCTATACAGGTGGAGCTGGGGGAGGTGGAGGGTTTCTGATAGCATGCTGCAAAACTGCTTACATCAAACACAGAACCAAACTTTTTAAAATTTAAGCAGCAAGCTCATTGGCTGCAGAATCAGCATGTTAGATGATGTCATTGTTTGCAGATTGCTATGTTCCTGACTGTACTATATATTGAAGTGGTCAAAAAAGCCAAAGCGAGCTATTTTATAATATAAATAATCATTTTACAAAATACATTCAGGAGTTGTCATTTGTTTTTCTCTGTATGCATCCTTGTAACTCTCAGAAGAGTTTATTTACATTTGATCTCTGAACAGGATGTGTACTAGATAAGGTCACTTCCCACACTTCCAATCTGTGCATGATTACATTTCTCAGTATATGATATATAAGGGATATGATCTCACCGACTCACCATATGGTGGCAAAGTAATCTCTCTCTCTCTCTCCCTGCTGAATGGACAAGAGAGTGTCTTCTGTAATTAGATTAGATTAGAAGAGGGATGGGGGGGTTTGATTTTTATTGACTACTGGAACTAATTAACTTCTCTTACTTTAAAGAACAAATGATTGATCATAAATATACACTCTAAAAATGCTGAGTTAAATATGGACAAACCCAGGGATTGGATTGTTTTCACCCAGACATTTTTTTCAACCAATTTTGGATTTATTTTTTTAGCCAGCAATATAGTAATATAGTAAAAGGCATGTTTTTGCTTAACCCTTAAATATGGGCAAATGTGTGGGGTGTTTTAAGCTGAAACTTGACCAGACCAGAGACTTATATTACATCTTGTGAAAGAGGGCATAATAGGTGTCCTTTAACCTAACCTGCTGGGTTTGTCCATATTTAACCCAACTTGGGTTGTTTTTAACCCAGCATTTTTTAGAGTGTAGCCTACAGTTCATGAATAAACACATCTGCTGATCTACAGTCACAGCCAGTAGGTGACTATCTCCTTCTGACATGGAATTTGACCCCGCCTGGTCAACCCAAAGGCAGTAGAGGACATGGGGTCATGATTTGGGCCATTGCATTATAGAGTGGACACTGTCCTGCAGAGTAAATTGCTAAAGCATTTACACTATATAAGTGTAGGTAACATTTGACACGGGTTGACTTGCAATGACCATGTTACATATTTTACACAAAAATTATGAGTAATGAATTTAATTGGTTAAATATATGTATTTGAATTATGGATGTGCATGTTGCTAGGCCCATATGGATTTTTTCTGCATTGATTGTGGGGGTAAATGATGCAAAATTAGAGGACTGCACTTTTTAGAGGGCCTATAGTGTAAAATGTAAAGTTGGCCAAGAATGTAATGTAATTCTTTATATTTCTCATTTTATTTTTGTAAATGCCTGCTTCTCTCTTTCTCTCTCTGTCTGTCTCTCTCTGGAGCATATGTCAGGGGAACAGCGGAGCTAATTAGTGCCTTGTATTGTATTAGTCTTACACTGCTGTTCGGCCTGACTGTGGGTTCTGTTGACTGCAGCAGGAGGTCTTTCATTGCTCTTAATGGGGTTTACCCCTCTATCTCGCTCTCTTTCATTCATCAAATCTACCGTACTACCCCCATCCACACCTTCACTCACATCCATTGACACACACGTCGATTCAGAATAAATTACCTGAAAAAATCAGTACTACACCCTTAGCCTGTAGCTACTGTACAAAGTTTTGGGAGTGACAACATCAGTTAAAATATTGTTGTATGTGAAAGAATAGAATAAAGAGGTGACATTTGAAAAATATGATGGTTGACATTGATGTGACTACAGAGACAAAATTCAGAGTAGAAAATCACCTCCCTTTATCATTTGAACTGGGATCACACACTGAAAAAAAAAGATTTTTTGATGCTGTTCACTTTATTTAAACAATTTCTTTTGATTCAACACCATTGTATCAGGTTTCTGGTTTAAATGTGATTGATTCATGTTAAATGGACTTGAAACGATTACTCTTTGACTTAACTTGATGTTTTCATATTGGAATAACATGTTTCAATCAAGTAAACCCAACCAGGACTCGATCAAACAGGATTTTCACTTCCCTTCATGCTTTGCAAAGGGGCTGAACTAGGAGTGTAAATGTTGAAATAAAGTGTTATTTTAAGCAGTTTTTAGGAAGATGAGAAAATGGAAGAGACTTTTTAATGTTTACTCTTCTATTATGTTGGTATTTAAAAGTTTCTGTTAATTAATAGTTTTAGGGTTACCATTGTGGTGAATTGTTGCACCTGCTAACAAACTTTCAAATTACTTTAAAGGTGCCCTAGAACTTAAAAAAAAAAAAAAAACGTAATATAATTCTAAGGTGTCCCCTGAATGTGTCTGTGAAGTTTCAGCTCAAAATACCCCATAGATTTTTTTTTAATTCATTTTTTTATCTGCCTATTTTGGGGCATCATTATAAATGAGCCGATTCAGGGTGTGTGGCCCTTTAAATCACGTGCTCTCCGTCCACGGAGCTCACGCTTGCCTTGAACAGTGCATAAACACAGCTAATATAACCCTCAAAATGGATCTTTACAAAGTGTTCGGCATGCATGCGTCGGACTATGTGAGTATTGTATACTGTTATATCGTTTACATTTGATTCTGAATGAGTTTGAGGCTGTGCTCCGTGGCTAACGGCTAATGCTGAATCACACATAAACTTTCAATTCAAAATGGCCATATTTTAGAAATAAGTAGAGTAGTTTGCATCACTGGATGTTACAGTTGGTCATTTAACATTTCTGTCGTAAAAAAGTTGACAAAATGTTTTGCTATTTACGTCTTACCTCACTCTCTTTCATCGTTATACTGGTGCTTTGCGCTGGAATTCATGCTCTGCTTCTGTGAACAGTAAACCCCGCCTACTCAATCATTTTTACATCCAGAGCAGACCAGACTAAAAAAATGAAACTTTTTTTGTCATCCTAACAACATACAGAGTGCTGCGTAATGGAGTGCAACAGAGCATTGCAAGAATTGGCCATTTCTAATTGTTTTTTTCAGTGTTTATGTTGGTTATGGCCCTGAGACTTTATAAACACAATCTCAATTAAATTCTGAATTCTGAACCCCTATAATACCGTCTGCCATTTTTTAGTACCTGATTTTTTTGTGCAGGAATTAATTTGGTTGTAGAATGCAGTTGTCACTACTATAAAGAAGCAAATGGTGTGTGTACAGAACAAGATTAAGAATGCTTTCTTTTTATTTTTCATAATAATGGCCCACTCCTCAGGTTTCACTCAGAGGAAGAGAGAAGAGAAGAACAGAAGAGCAGCAGTTGTTGTGTCGGCAGTCTGTCCTCTTCCTTTCCCCTCTGGATTCAAACTCTGAGCCCGGGGGAAGATATGTGAGCGCACATGTCAAAAGTCACTTCACCCGAGGGGCCACACTTCTCCAAGCCAAGCTGTGTCTCATTTTTGACAAAAGCAATGACGATTGTCCTTTCAGTGCTGCATTAATTGCATTTGAGCTTAACGCCATGCTCATACAAAGAGACAAAAGCACAAGTTTGTATCTTTGTCTCAATCTGTTGAGTCTGTTGTCTCGCAGAGGATTTCCCTCCATATCATTTTGTCATTTCTTCACATTTATATTCTTCTCCAGTCTTGTGTGTTTAATACAGGTCTGGTCACCACAGCAACTGAACTATGACCTGCATCCACACATATGAGCACATCCTGTGCTTCGTCTCTCATCTCCATAACCTAACATAATCCGAACCGTCTCATTTTCCCGTCTTCCTTCAGGGAGTATTGTGGTCTTGTAAGTGTGTTTTATCTGGTAAATAAATGGCAAGCAGATCAGCTGAAGGCTGAATGTGTATTAATATTGATTTAGTTGTTGGAGACATAACTCCTTCCTCATCACAGATGAAATATAATAAGCCCAGGCAAAGCTTTTTAATGTGAGCCACCTAATATAGTATTCAACTTTAATCTTTATGAATTATGAATTTTGCTCTGTGGTCGAAAACGGCAAAATTTACATAACCCCGCTGACCAGCTCATGTTTTTTTTACAAAGATCAGGCTTTATTTTCCCCTTCTCTTTCTCTCCCACTTTGACAATCAAAACCGTCGTTATAATATTAAACAAGGTCATTTACATTTTGCTGCTGAATTTAATGGCGTTGTATTGATCCGCGGGTGTCACGCTATCCTCATTAAATCACTAAAGGGGACGAGGCGCCCGCGCACGTGCGCTTTCCTTGGCTCCTCTGATCTGTGCTCTATTTATGATGTGCTTGTAAAGGTATTTACAGATTCCTGGAAAGACGTTTTTAAAATTGAAATGAGACACTCTGAAGGCGAGTGAAAGAGTGAAAAGCACTGATGCTGTGCTCCCATGTGCACACACGCGCACCTATCATGTCAACCTTTTCAAACGGCAACAGACTCTTTCCGCAGCCGGGTAGGCATGTTGTCATGTTGCTATGCTACCTGAATGTCAATATGCAGGCGGAACGGAAGAGTGATGGACATCTGTGGAGTGCGAGAATGAGAGAATTCCCCTTTGCGTTCTTCATTTTCCTCTCTTTTTCTTTAAAGGAATAGTTCACCCAAAATTTACAATATCTGTTATGTACAACAAACTTTGCATCGCTTCCCGTTCAGGAAATTTGCATGTGATTTGTTAAATATAGAGCTGTTTTACTCAAGATAAAGGAGCGAACAAAGATGAACATAACCGATGTCCATCGCATATGCAGGGTTTTTTTTCTTCTTTTTTTCTTCTTCTCACAAACATTTATATATTTATTTATTTTTTATTAAAACCTAAACTGCCGAACATTAACTTTAATCACAAAATAAACAGATAACAAAATGAAAGTGAGCGGCAGCGCCTCATAGAGGATTGCCTCATAAAAATGTCTCTGCATCATGACGTCATGACACTGTGGGAACGCCCCCAGTGTGACAGGTGCCTGAAGCATGTGTGCAAACATGCCAATCTATATTGGCCTCGGTATAGGTTGACATCACCTGGTGCACGGGCATGCACTATAAAAGGGGCACCCATACAATGTGTCATCAGCTTTAAGTTGTCTGATGTAAGACGCAGCATTTCGTTCCCTCTCAGGGAACAAGGGTTATATTCATTTTTATGCAGCAGTTGTCCATGAGGGGCTGCTGCTTTACTTTCATTTTGTTATTTGTTTATTTTGTGATTAAAGATACACTATAATGCAAAAATGTTTGGGGACGCCTGTCTTTACATGCACATGAACTTTAATGACATCCCGTTCTTAATCCGTAAGGTTTAATATGGAGTTGGCCCACCCTTTGCAGCTATAACAGCTTCAACTCCTCTGGGAAGGCTTTCCACAAGGTTTAGGAGTGTGTTTATGGAAATTTTCTGACCATTCTTCTAGAAGCGCATTTGTGAGGTCAGGCAGTGATGTTGGCGAGAAGGTCTGGCTCACAGTCTCCGCTCTAATTCATCCCAAAGGTGTTCTGTCGGGTTGAGGTCAGGACTCTGTGCAGGCCAGTCAAGTTCCTCCACACCAAACTCACTCATCCATGTCTTTATGGACCTTACTTTGTGCACTGGTGCGCAGTCGTGTTGGAACGGGAAGGGGCCATCCCCAAACTGTTCCCACAAAGTTGGGAGCATGAAATTGTCCAAATGTCTTGGTACGCTGAAGCATTAAGAGTTCCTTTCACTGGAACTAAGGGTTCAAGCCCAACCCCTGAAAAACAACCCCACACCATAATCCCCCTCCACCAAACTTTACACTTGGCACAGTGCAGTCAGGCAAGTACCGTTCTCCTGGCGACTCATCCATCGGATCGCTAGACTAAGACACTCTTCTCTGCTCCTCAAATACATAAAACATTAACCTTATAGTTTCTTGAGTTAAACAAAAATGCTGTCCTTATTCAAAGAACTACTTCTTTATTTACCCTTGCACTGCAAACTAGAAAAGAGGGTCCAAACTGCGTGCGGCACTTCATTCACATAGGGTTTTGCCGACAGTTTGAGGATCCAATGAAGATCACAAGCTCTTTTCAATACTTTTCATTGGTTAAATATTTGCAAAACCCACAGAAATATGTAAAGGGTAACCAGGTTTCTGCCCAACAGTGTAAAATGTAAAATAAATTAAAATGTAATTTATTCCTGTGATGGCAAAACTGAATTTTCAGCATCATTACTCCAGTCTTCAGTGTCACATGATCCTTCAGCAATCATTCTCTTTTTCAGTGTAAGTTTTAAGTTTTTATGTAAGCACTAAAGTAAGTCTAAATTTAAATTTCGGGGTGAACTATTCCTTTAAGAGTACTGATAGAAACCAATGAGTCAGTGATAAAAGTAGATGTTTATTCTGTAATAAATAAAGTGGTCACGACAGTGCTATTAGGTACCATAATACAGTGGGTGTAGTTGTTGTGGCAACTTCGATCTAGATGATAAAGGAGGTTGTGATCACGGTCGTGATCTACGGTATGAGATTCTTGGTTAAGCATAGCGTAATGATGGACCATGTCATGTACGTGCACTTAACCGAGCCCTGTGTCAGATCCACTTATTTGGATTAATTAAAAAATTACCATAAGCAGAGTGTCATTAAAGTCATTATAGCTTGATGGGATGTGAAAATCGACCAGCACCATCAGAGGAGAGGAGAAGGATGATTTACTGGGGTAACAGAGGGTTAAGTTATCTATAGACTAAGACTGACAAGCCTCAATTACTCACGAAAGACAAGATCAGATTTACACAGCAAGTATGAGAAATAAGAGTTGCAAACACTGAACTACAAAATGCAGTTTGTCTTTTATTAAATGTAAGCAAAGATAAGGGAAATGTGAAAGAACACATAAATATGCATCAGATACTTCAGTCTTTTCCAGACCTCAGTGAAAGATTCTTGTCCAGTTTTATAAATCAACAGATACATGCATGCAAAGCTCAAACAAGGAAAGTAAATTTATGTGTATTTCTTTGGGCACTCTGGGCACTTTTGTAACATCGGTTGATTTTTTATTATTAGGGGCCAAGCACCGAAGGTGCTTAGGCACCTATTGTTATTGTTGGCGTTCCGTACGCTTATTATTATTCTTCCGCTTCTTCTTCCGCTCTTGAAGTCTATGGCAGCCCATAGAACCGCTTGCGGGAAAGTTGTGAAATTTGGCACACAGTTAGAGGACAGTCTGACCTTTGTCCATAGCAAATTTGGAGTCTCTAACTCAATCCCTCTAGCGCCATCAGCTGTCCAAAGTTGCACTTATGTTTATGTTAATAACTTTTGAACCATAAGGGCTAGAAACAAAATTCTTTTTTCCTCTGATTCCTTGGGTCAAGACGAATCGATTGCACCATATGACGTCATTTTCCGTCATGAAAATTTTTCCGCCATTTTGAATTTTCTGAAAAACGTACTTTTTTGAACTCCTCCTAGGCCGTTACTCCAATTTTCACGAAAATTAAACCAGATCATCTTCAGACCATGCCGACAAAATGTTATGGAATTCAAGTTGATTTCTCAAACCGTTTTCGAAAAACACGCAAACGAATTGTACGTAGTGCTTGCGAAAATAGACATAAGGCTGTATCTCCGCAACGCTTTATCGTATTCAGACCAAACTTGGTAACTGTCATCACAAGCATGACCTGAGGCAACATGCAGCGTTTCGGCGCAGCGCCACCTAGTGGTGCGGAGATATGAAAAATGGCTATTTTTACTTATAACTTCTGATGGGTTTGGCCAAAAATCATGAATTTGGTCTCGTTGGATTCGGGGAATCATGCCGAGTCGAATGATATCCAATTTTCCCATATTGGACATTTTGGCCGTCGGCCATTTTAAATTTGGTGCTAAAATGCTGTATTTTACGAACGCATTAGCGTATCGTTATGAAACTCGGTATGGGTCATCAGCACAATGCCCTGAAGGAGCATACCAAGTTTAGGACCAGCGCCACCTTGTGGTCAAAAGTTATAACAAAATTTACAAAAATGCTAATAACTTTTGACTATATTAACCGATTGTAATGAAACTGTTTTCAGTAGATTCCTTGGGTCATGCTGAGAACATAGATATCAAACTTTCCATAGTCAGCTGAACTTCCTGTCCGCCATATTGTTTTTCTTTAAAAACCTACTTTTTCGAACTCCTCCTAGACCTTTGCTCCGATTTTCACCAAAATCGAACCGTATCATCTTCAGACCATGCTGACAAAAAGTTATGGATTTCAAGTCGATAAGTCAAACCGTTTTCGTATACCAGAGCAACGAATTTGAGGCATGATGCAAAAATGACTCTTGAAGCTGTATCTCTGCAATGCTTTATCATATTCAGACCAAACTTGGTATGTGTCATCACAAGCATGACCTGAGGCATCATACAATGTTTCAGCACAGCGCCACCTACTGGAGTGGAGATATGAAAAATGGCTGTTTTTGCTTATAACTTCTGATGGGTTTGACCAAAATTCATAAATTTGGTATGGTTCATCAGGACAATGCCCTGAAGGAGCCTGAGAAGTTTCGGACCAGCACCACCTTGTGGTCAAAAGTTATAACAAAATTGACAAAAATGCTAATAACTTTTGATAATATCTACCGATTGTAATGAAACTGGTCTCAATAGATTCCTTGGGTCATGCTGAGAACATAGATATCAAATTTGCCATATTCAGCTGAACTTCCTGTCCGCCATATTGTTTTTCTTTAAAAACCTACTTTTTCAAACTCCTCCTAGACCTTTGCTCCGATTTTCACCAAAATTGAACCGTATCATCTTCAGACCATGCCGACAAAAAGTTATGGATTTCAAGTTGATAAGTCAAACCGTTTTCGTATACCGGAGCAAAGAATTTGAGAGATGATGCAAAAATTACTCTTGAAGCTGTATCTCTACAATGCTTTGACATATTCAGACCAAACTTGGTACGTGTCATCACAAGCATGACCTGAGGCATCATACAGTGTTTCGGCGCAGCGCCACCTACTGGAGTGGAGATATGAAAAATGGCTATTTTTGCTTATAACTTCTGATGGGTTTGACCAAAATTCATTAATTTGGTATGGGTCATCAGGACAATGCCCTGAAGCAGCCTGAGAAGTTTCGGACCAGCGCCACCTCGTGCTCAAAAGTTATAACAAACTTGACAAAAATGCTAATAACTTTTTTTTCTAATTGCTCACTGCTGCTGTTGGTCTGATGCTCACGGCCATGTTGGCTGGCTTCTTGTGCCGTTTTTGTGCTTGGCCCCGTAATTGCTGCTTGCAGCTATATTTATTTTTATTTTTATTATATGAAGGTCACATTAAAACATGGAAATTATTATGTGTAGATTTTATTGTTTTACCCTTGTCCCAGACAGACATTTCATTAAAAATCCACTTTAAAAATGTGTACATTTTAAAACTGATAAAACTGAAAACTGTTCACTCTCAGAAAACATAAACCATTTCGGTATTTGTTGTGTGAAAATTATTTATATAAATGTATTTTAAATTGCAAATCTTGAGCTGTAATTTTCCCCACAACAATTCATTTTGTCCCTAATAATTAAAAAAAAAAAAAAAAAAAAAAAAAAAATTATACAACAGTGTCAGTGATAAGCTTGAGGTGAGGTTATCTGTGAAGAAATCATTCATCATTTGTGAATGGAATATTTTTATTGTTTGTCATTTGCAATCAAGCTGTACTTTTGTCAAATTATATAAAAAGGGTTGAGCAAATATTATTAAATTGTGTATATTTATAAGAAACAGAATTCTTGCTATAAAATTGCCTTGGAAAGACAAGAGAATTTTATTTCAAAATGTTAAAATGTCATTTCTATCATTGTCAGAATATTATTAAACATAATACATTATTTGAAATGTGCTGGAAATGGTCATGACTTTCAGGAAAATTGACAAACGCATGTGACGCATAAAGTACATATACTCTTGTTATCAGACAAATAAGCAATGTCAGAATAACATATTCAGAGTGAATATGACTAAAGGTTTTTTAAATACTTTTTTAATTATTATTCCTGCATAAACCTCCCAAAATGATTAACAACACACAAATCTGTACTCATACTTTTCTTTTTAGTCATCATGTTGCTTTCTGAGTTGGTTGTTTTGCATCATGGATTTCAATCTCATTTTATGCTCTAAATTATCACTTAATGAATTTATGGCTTGGTTTTTGAGAACATTGGCTCCCTAATAAGATTGTTAGTCTGTCGAAAAGCATGCCACACTCATTATGTTTTCCAATGGCGTGATTAAGTTGATTTGCAGAGCAAATCCATCAAAAGGGACAGGAGCATATACAAACCAATACACATAACACGCTATAACATGATTATATGATTTAATAAGTTATTAATGTAGTACACTGCGAAAGTAAAGTCATAAAGCAGAGCAAAAGGAACACTAATACAGGAGAGCCGATCGGCGAGCAACCATGCAGAATGCATTTTATCATTTGGATACTTGCTTAATTCAATTCATAAGCTTTTCATACGTTAATATGAACAAAATAAGCAAATAATTGAAAAGTGAAATTGTTCAGTGGTGCTGCACCTAAACATAAACTAACTCAGGGACATGGAAGTATAAATCAGCCAGCATAGCGTCTCCTGTGAACCATAGACTGGCATTGTCGTTCTGATAATTAATGCGAATTTGTTTCAAATGCCATTTTTGCTTGGGATTATATTTATATATATATATATATATATATATAATGTTTATAAATATGTATTATTTTTTTGCAGGTATTAGTAAAAGTGCATCTATAAAAGTTGTCTTATTTTTTACTTTTCAAAAGACCGTCATATTATTCATGCTTGGCTTTGTTTCAGAGTTTGTTTTGATGTGAAACCAATTATTGTGCTGAACCTATTGCCCTATGATTTTGTGTTTTGGATTCTAACAATATTACCATGTAACAGAGCCAAACACTCAATCTATCTGTGCATAAATAATTCATGGCCATTGAGGAGGAGGAGGAGGAGGAGGGTTCGATGGATGGCATGTTGCTTTCTGTCACCCATCCAGAAGTTAACTAAAATGACAGCTTAAAAGACTGATGAAAAGAGATGTCATTTCAAGCCAAAATGCGCCCCCACTTCACTCACTCTCTATTTCTGTCCCTCCCTTTCTCCTTTTCCCTTTCCCCTTCCCTTTGCTAGATATATGTCACAAGAAACAGCCCAAACAACATCTTAATGGTGTCAGTGTTGCCGTTATTGACCGCTGCCACCTCCTCTTAGCGTCGAGTCTGTCACAAAAAAATGTCACTGGCTTCCCCTGTCACTATACTGGACGTAGAAATGAGCGAGACAGAAAAAATAAAAAAGAAATTGCACATCTGTGGAGCAGCAGGGGATCTTTTATGTCACAGAGACTTATGCTTTAATCCATAGCTATGTGGTACTCGCCAATAAATGGCTTCAAAGATGACAGCAGTGTTTACTGAACAGCTGCTTGCCCTTACATCTCTGCAAAACATTTTAGTGACCAAGGGTCAATGACAAATTTTAAAATCACTTATGGATCACCCTCAATTTAAAGGGGTCGAAATTTATTTGAATTTTGAAAATTGGATTTTGAAAACATACCTTGAGTGCTGGACTTTGCGTTCTAAGCTTGCCCAATTATGTATGGTATAGTGTCATATATGGGTATCATGCACCTGTTTTTTTTTTTCTTTTTCCTTTTCCCAAGTAGGCTACTTGTCAAATGAAAGGCATGTTAGTGTAATGGTTGCTGTTTTTTGTACTCTGTAAAACCCGATAAGTTATGGTAACTCAAACCATTTGAGGATACAGATTGCCTTAGTTTTAAAACCATTAAGTATGAGT
This sequence comes from Chanodichthys erythropterus, assembly GCF_024489055.1. Lineage (NCBI taxonomy): Eukaryota > Metazoa > Chordata > Actinopteri > Cypriniformes > Xenocyprididae > Chanodichthys > Chanodichthys erythropterus. Next base: position 17,510,678 of record NC_090240.1, read on the forward strand.
ACTATAAACTCATATACATTAAGTTAAGTGTTGGTTTAGTCAATCATTAGAGTAAACTCAACTTAAAGATTTTAAGTTTATTATGTCTTAAAGGCCCGCTGAAGTGTCTTGAAACGTGCAGCATTATTCAATGTGTTGACGTAATTTCAACTGAAACAGGAAGACAGGGTGGGATATATCGAACAGCCCGGCCCCTTTTTTTTAAAATAGCCAATAGCATTTTGTTTATATCACAGCTCATCCAAAGCTGCTGAGCTCGGTAAAGCATTGGTTTCCTTCTAATCTCTAACCGTTTCTCCTCCTAATCTCCTCTATATCACTTTACAATACAGCAATGGAAAGCATATTTACACTGTCTGAATCGTTCCCTATTCCCTATACACTGCACTATACCATTCACCATGAAACTAGTAAATGTGTGAATATATAACCGATTTCAGCCGCAGCTTCAGCGTCTGTTGACAGTGGGAGAGGGCGGGACTTCAGATTCTAGAGAGCATTTGATTGGACAGAAGATCTGATGAGAAGCTGAAGTGTGATGTGATGTCATGAAAACCCATGATCCATTTTAGCGGAAGTGAGATACTTTAAGTTTTGAATGCTCATATCTCCAAAACGCGAATTTTTTATTGTTTTGGAACACCCCAGCATATTCATAATGCTAACATATTCATACTAAAAGCGAAAAAATGTAAATTTTGATTTAACAATATAGCTACCTAAATGGTTTGAGGAAACCAATTGCCTTAAATGGTTTAAGTTCATCCAACTCAAAGTAATAAAGTTACATAAGACTAAGCAAAAACTAACTTTGGTACACAGCAATGATGAACAGGAGCACTGTAAAATTCGAAGTTAGTAGAACTTAAAATTTTTGTGACGAGTGGGGCGGGGCCAAGAGCTGTGGAAGCGGAGCAAGCCAGTGTGGCAAGGTGTCTCTAAATAACAATCATGTCACCAGAGCAAATCCCAACAGAGCCAGAGTTGGGTATAACACGTTACAAAGTAACTGTTACTATAGTCTAATTTCTTTTTCCTGATAATGTAACGCATTACATTTTAAATTTATGTAATTTGATTACAGTTACTAATGTCAATATAATTACGTTACTTGCATTACAAGAAAAAAAATATCAGGTAATGTGCATTTCTAAAAGAAAAGAAATCACGTTTGGCACGGATGCGTCATTATGAATCACCGGAGAACGCGTGGAGGAGGATAGCCTTCCCGCGCCCAAGACGAGAGCGGTCCAACCTCGCCTAAACAAGCTAGATTGGATTTTTGTTCAGGATCCGGATGGAAGGTAACTTCTGAACAAATATTTTTGTTTTCAAATATTATTATACATTTTTTCAGCATTTTTTTTCTGTTTTTAATGCAGTTACATACAACATAAACACAGTTAAGCTACCACACACATAAATGCTACACACAGCAAGGACTGTTTAAGCTGTGTCTGAAACCATTCACTCGTTCACTGACTCCCTATATCAGGGATGGACAACTCCGGTCATGGAGGGCCAGTGTCCTGCAGAGTTTATCTCCATCCCTGATAAAAACTCACTTGCCTATAACTTTCTACTAATCCTAAAGACCTTGATTAGCTGGTTCAGGTGTGTTTGATTAGGGTTGGAGCTAAACTCTGCTGGACACTGGCCCTCCAGGACCGGAGTTGTCCATCCCTGCCCTATATAGTGCATGTCATTTGAGTGCACTATATCTGCAAAGAGTGAACGACATGAAGTGAGTGAATTCGGACGCTGACGTATAACTGTGCGTCGGAGAGCTGGAGCTGTCACAGAAACGGCTCAACACGTGATAAATCTACAGTTGATTAATGATATTTTTAAGTCAAGTTGCTGTTTTCATACTTCTGTAATATTTTTAAGTCAATATTAAATCACGGAAAGAAGTGAGTTTCAGTTTGTGGTGTATTTTTGTAGGTTTTCAAAGTAACTTGAATGTAAAGTAATTAGTAATCTGATTACTTTTTACATGCAGTAATCAGTAATGTAATCAAATAACAATTTTAATGTAGTAATTTGTAATTTGTAGTGGATTACTTTTTTTTTTTTTTTTTTTTTTGAGTAACTTACCCAACACTGAACATTAACTTATGTCTCCTTGTGTTAACCTTGTGCAAAAACACACAAAATAACACTTAATTTCAATTTAAAAATAAATGTCATGCAATGCATGCTGGCAATTAGAAATCATATTATGTTCAGCTTACTGCAATCAAATTTTGAGTTCATGCAACTTTTTTCTATTAAGCACAATGAACTGCTGTCAGAAGGTCTGGCTACACGAGACTACAAGGTTCATTTGCTCTACTCTTGGGGACCAGGGTTCAAAATTGCTGTAAAGCACTAAACGACTCCGCTATTGTTAAAAGTTCTCCTTTTGAGTACATTGAGCACATGAGGAGTTTTTAATTATATCTTTGCTCTTCCAGTTTAGTGTTCCCTCTTAAATGTGAAGGTCAGAGGAGTGTTTTTTTGTGGAAGGAAAGTACTCGCTGTCTACCTCGTTCACGGTAACACACAAATGAAAGTTAAATCTGCGTGGTTCGCTGTGGCTCTTTTCACCTGTCATCTCCCATTAGAGTGTGCAGCGAGTGACCTTGGGCCGTCTCCCCCTGCATTAGGGCCGGAGGGGAGTGAACATTGTCTCAGTGTTGAGTTAACGTAATGATAACTCTGTGAAATCAGGCCCGCGCCCTGCACCGGCTCCTATTACGCCTCTCCAAATTAATTTGCAAGGTTGATTCTGCCTTGCTAATGCATATGGCGCATGCTGACCTGCCCACTCACTGCTATCGAACGCTCTTGCATCTGCACAACCTCTGAGACGTCCAAGGTTTGAGACAAATTTGTCATCAGTTGCCATCTAAATTTGAAAACACATCATGCTTTATGTACATTTCAGATGTTATAAAAGATGCTTTGTGAAATATGTGAAAGTCTCTGAGCTAAAATCACCCGAAACTGACAACAAGAGAAGAGTCATGAATTGATGAAGGCCTAATAGTTTTCTTAAATATGAGTAGGCTTTTAGACATGGTTGTCATGTTATTGATGGAGAGGTGGATGGATTTTTAATACTAAAGTGGTAACGGAAGAAGGGACAGAAGAATAGAGCCGGTGCGAGATTCACGTCAGCACTAATGCAAGCTGACAGCTAGTAGCCTTTTCCTCTGTGCGCTTTCTTCTCTTTCATACTAATCCAAATAAGTCACCAATCAGCACGTATTAGACTTGTTTAGAGTTACGTGCCTCTCTGACGGGCGGGCCGGTCAGCTTAATGATTGATTCGGTGGTTACGGGAGAAATGAGAATGAGAGAGAATTCGTGTGGTTGGGGGGTGTGGAGGAGGGAAGGACGAAGGAAAGGAGGGAACGGTCATATTAAAGTCTTATTTACTCTGTCTTTTTGACAAAGAGGCTGATGGGACGTGACATGGCGCTTTGAGAGTGTAACGAGGACGTCTGCATCTCGGGTGTGGACAGAATCTTTTAGTGCCACATTTCTGTAGAGAGCTGGGGTGTTTGGTCTTTGTCTTGTCTTGCAGGGGACAAACTTTTGATTTTTGGCATAAACCCTGGTGTAGCTTAGTCAAGAACTGCCCAATTAAGGTCCACACCATGTACAGTTTTAATAATAACTCTATTTCTATGACAATAGGGATATACAGCTATAACGATAGCAACACAGAGGAATCACTCGAATCACTTTCAGAACGGTTTTGTCCAGCTGATAAATGATAAAAATATTGACAGCCAATCAGAATCAACCTGACTTTAATGAGCTCGAGTATTTAAAGCGACAGACGTCCAAACTGCAGCGCACGCTTGTAAGAAACAGACTTTATTAGACTGTAAGGGGACATCTGGCTAACATGTAAAGCCATCAACTACATTTTGGCATGACTTTTTAGATCAGGGAAATCTGAAATTGAGTCTGCCACAATAGTAGGGCTGGTGTCATTCAAGATCCAACAAAGACGTTACATTGACTAAGACAATTGGGTAATCTATTCTGTGCCTGAAATTAAATGATAACAAATCGCTTTACAGTGTATTTAGTCTTAATCGTGAAAATATGTTCATTTAAATTACATCACATTATTGAAGCTAAAAGGGTCAAATTAACCCTTGTGCGGTCTTCGTTTGGGGTGTACACTCAGGGTCTTTGGAGAATGTCATTTTGTAACAAAATAATTAAAAAAAACAAAACAAAACAAAACAAAAAACAAATGTAATTTTACTCTGTTTATTAATGTTTTTACTTTATATTTGTGCAGTTTTTCGAGGATTTATCCTATCTTTTAAATTTATATAAATAAATTAAAAATATATTTTTTTAAATAGGTTTTTATACAAAAATAGCTTTTTATGTAAAATTCACTTTATAAAAAAAACACATTTCTAACTTTCATTCATGGGGATAACATGGATAATTTGACATGGTTTAGTGTGAGATTTTTGCCCATCTTCTGGAAAATGCAGTTTTAAAAGTAAAAAATGATCACTTTATCCAGCAGATGCTGCAGAGCTCCACTATTTGCTGTTTGACTGACTGAAAGACTCTTTACACAAGTATTTTTCAGTTGGATTCATGTCTAAATATTATCAAACCACAATTATGACAATAAAAATTACTTTTTGTCAAAGTTTAGCATTTTTTGTACTGAAACAAAATAAAATATATATTTTTGAATATTGTTACATTATCATGAGACCCTGCTTAGAAAATGGTAAAAATTCATCCTCAAAATCAACATTATTGAAAAACATTTTTTTTTTTCAGTACAAAAAAAAAAAAAAAATGCTAAACTTTGACAAAAAGTAATTTTTATTGTCATAATTGTGATTTGATAATATTTAGATATGAATCCAACTGAAAAATACTTGTGTAAAGATGTCTTTCAGTCAGTCAAACAGCAAATAGTGGAGCTCTGCAGCATCTGCTGGATAAAGTGATCATTTTTTACTTTTATAACTGCATTTTCCAGAAGATGGGCAAAACATCTTACACTAAACCATGTCAAATTATCCATGTTATCCCCATGAATGAAAGTTAGAAATGTGGGTCTTTTATAAAGTGAATTTTACATAAAAAGCTATTTTTGTAAAAAAAAACCTATTTAAAAAAAATATATTTTTAATTTATTTATATAAATTTAAAAGATAGGATAAATCCTCCAAAAACTGCACAAATATAAAGTAAAAACATTAATAAACAGAGTAAAATTACATTTCTTTGAAAAAAAAAAATTATTTTGTTACAAAATTACATTATGTTGACCCCAAAGACCCTGAGTGTGATTTTTTATTTATTTTTTTTTTTACATAAAAACAAGTTATCACTCCATTTTTGTATTATTATTTGTAGATCTAGAAAGTGTTAACCACTGTACAAAGTCTCACGTCATTTGGACAAAGAGAACATTTGTTTTATTATTATTATTATTTTAGCAAACGTCGTTTGGGGTCCAAAAAGACCGCAAAGACCCTATAAGGGTTAAACATTTCCCTTTCCTTGTGTTTACCCATTAAGTTGGTAAGAAAGCCTCTTTTGATTATGTACAAGATATTACTCTAAACATTTCTCATTCTCTGTTCTCAATTAGCCTGCAGTTACCAAGTGAACAGCTTAGCCAACTATCTTAGTATAGTGTTGAGCCTTAAGAACAGTTAAATACAGCAGAATACACCGTTGTCCTTGAGGATATCTTGTTTACTTGCTACTGATAGCCTCAAACAAATGAATTCTCAAATAATGTATATGTAGAATAAGAAATTTCAATAACACTGTTTTTGATCAGGCATTATAGAAATTAGCTATAGGGTTATGCAACAGAGTGAGAGCTCATCATTCAAACAATGGTAAAGAAGCTTGTTTTCATTGAAGGCTGTACAAACACCTAACTGAAGAAATTAGATTAGTGATTTGTCACTATAAAGGTTTCCATTTATTTGAAAGTAATGAGTACAATATTTCAAGGACATATCTCTGTAAATTAAGCAATACACTGTTGTCCTTGAGGATATCTTGTTTTCTTGCAATTGGCTTCCTCAAACAATCTTCTGAATATTTTTCAAATGACATATGTAATGGCTAGCTGTGCATTAAAAGTTTCTAACATGAGAGAGAGAGATGCGTATATGAATTCCCCGCGTTTGTGCATCATCTCTTATGAAAGTGTGTTAGACAGTCTTATCTTGTTTATTGTATTGAACAGTCTCTCTCAGTTTACAGTATATAACTTTCTTTGTTGTTGTTTTCTTTCTTGTCGTGACCTGTCAGCCGAGAACATCAGTATTCTGATCTCATATTTGCCCCCCTCATGCACTCTCTCTCTCTCTCCGCTTATAGTTTATGCTTCTGACAAGAAAATGCTTCTAATCCTGTGGTTTGTTAGGGAGCAAACACACACAATTGGCCAGTTATTATTCAGTGTGGAATTTTCTTTGCGGGGTGTTTGTTGTCTCCATGACGACTAAGTATAGAGCACAGACACGAGCGACAGCCTCTTCCCCTCACGGTGCCACACGGGATGGTAAAGATAAGACTCAAAGGCTCGCACTTACTTGGGCAAGCTCTAACCTGCCACTCACTCTGATAAAGACAGTGCGTTTTATTCATAATATTCAGTATGCAGATGTTTGTACTGCATACATGGGATTTATATGTGTGTGTTTTATTTATGCATACTTTTATCTGAGTGGGGGATATTCATGGAATTTGAATGTTTTTCAGTCCGTTCGCTGCGAGATGGCTGTTATTTAATGCCTTACGTTTATTTGTTGAAGAGTGTGTGCCTGTGGTTTATGTTTGTGTTATAATAAAAGCACAGCCATGAAATCATTCACTCCAACTGAGCTGTGTACAATGGAGATGGGTTTCATTTTATTCTGATGTTTTCGTTTTGCTCTTCTTTCTGTTATTTTAATTTACGGCTGTTTCTTCAGTGGGCACTTCTGACCCTGTGGACTTTCAGAAAACAAACTCACACTTTTCACCCTCTATCTAGTTTATTTAGTTGTCATGGTCATTTTTAGCACATCCCAAATGATGTATTTAATAATATTTTAAATTACCATCTCCTCTGTCTTGTTAAGGCTAATTTCATAGCATTTCAGGTCCTAAATACACCTTGATTTTTCTTTGTTTTCTTCACATATAACATCTCATATTTCATTCACTGACATTGTTTACTCTTTATTGACACTGTTGTGTCCTCGGTAAAAAAATGCTTTTGGAAAAGCTTCATAGTGGGCAAAAATTAATTTTTGTGGAAATGACATCACCAAAAACCATTTTTATTTATATACTGAATTAGTTTATTTCACTGTTTGCTTAGATCTGGGGTGAAAAGTAGTGTTTGGAGGTCTGTGGAAAAGTTCAGGAAAACAGTGTAATTAATTTATAGTATGTATTATTTCATTAAAGGATTAGTTCACTTGAAATGAAAATCAGCCCAAGTTTTACTCACCCTCAAACCAGATGACTTTCTTCTTTCTGATGAACACAATCAGAGTTATATTAATAAATATCCTGACGCATCCGAGCTTTATAATGGCAGTGAACGGGACCAATGAGTATTATCCAAGGGGTTAATAAATGCCTTTTGAAGTGAAGCGATGCGTTTGTGTAAAAAAATATCCATATTTAACAAGTGAAGTAAAATATCTAGCTTCCGCCAGACCGCCTTCCGTATTCAAGTTATGAGGAAAGTGTTTTTGTTTCCGTAAATTGAATAGGGAAGCCGTAGGACGTAGCGTAAGCTTTGTGAACTGTGAGAGTTTTACACCTTCTTCATACGTTGAATACAGAAGGTAGTCTGGCGGAAGCTTGATATTTTACTTCATAACTTGTTAAATATGAATTTTTTTGTTTGTTTTTTTGTTTTGTTTTTTACAAAAAATGCATCGCTTCGCTTCAGAAGGACTTTATTAACCCCCGGAGCCATGTGGATTATGTTTATGATGGATGGATGTGGATGGAGACACTTTCTTCAGCTCATACTTGTTTGATAACTCTTACTGCCATTATAAAGCTCGGATGCGTCAGGATATTTATTAATATTCCTCAGATTGTGTTCATCAGAAAGAAGAAAGTCATACACACCTATAATGGCTTGAGGGTGAGTAAAGCTTGGGCTAATTTTAATTTGAAAATGAACTCCTTTAATGTATTATTCATTTATATAATTTATAACATTTATTATAATTTATAAAATATATGGATCACATCTGTGTCACAGAACCCTTGTTTCCCTGGACTTCATTTCCCAGAATCCTCCTGTTCTCCACACCTGCACTCACTTCCCTCGTCAGCTCCTCATCGTCACTCATCACCTGCACCTGGACTCTATTGTCAGCACTCCCCATATATTGCACTCACTCCCTTCACTCCTCGTCCGTTCTCTGTTTTGTTAAGGTGTCTGTCTGTTGTTCATTGCCATTGTTTGAAGTAAAGTCTCTATTATCGTGGAAATCCGTATCTGCCTCATCTCTCTACCAGCCACCCGTAACAGAAGAACGGACCAAACCGACCGGATTTTCCACAAAAAAAAAAAAAATGGAGACTTCCACCAGCTCCCTGGCTCCTGCTCCTCCAGCGCCTCTCACTCTTCTAACAGCCAGCGAACGCATTATCGGGCTCCTGCAGGTAGGACGTTCGCTGGAGAGGTATGTGGAGGAGTTCGTGGAGCTTGCTTTCTTGTCTGACTGGCCTGATGCTCAGTTGATCTCCTTGTTTTTGGATGGATTGGATGACGACACTATCCGTTTTGATGAACCTGTTTTTTGTTTCTCCTTAAGCGACACTATCAATTTAATTTTGTGGTTGAATGGCTCCAATTTCTTAGTAGAAGAGGTTCAGGATCAGTGTTGTCGTCCGGTCCATCCAGAAACACGGTTGGCCGGGCCAGTCAGTCAACCTCCGGCTTCCTCCGCATACCGCTCCAGCGAACTCCCTGCCTGCCCCAGGCTGGACCCATATTCCGCTACTGGGCCCAGTAAGCGGAGGAGGAGGAAGAAAGCGGCCCCAATGTCTCCAGAGCCCGCTCCAGTATCTCCAGAGCCCGCTCCAGTATCTCCAGAGCCCGCTCCAGTATCTCCAGAGCCCGCTCCAGTATCTCCAGAGCCCGCTCCAGTATCTCCAGAGCCCGCTCCAGTATCTCCAGAGCCCGCTCCAGTATCTCCAGAGCCCGCTCCAGTATCTCCAGAGCCCGCTCCAGTGTCTCCAGAGCCCGCTCCAGTATCTCCAGAGCCCGCTCCAGTATCTCCAGAGCCCGCTCCAGTATCTCCAGAGCCCGCTCCAGTATCTCCAGAGCCCGCTCCAGTATCTCCAGAGCCCGCTCCAGTATCTCCAGAGCCAGCTCCAGTATCTCCAGAGCCAGCTCCAGTCCCCACAGAGCCAGCTCCAGTGCCTGTGGGGATTTTAATTGTATTTGAGGGGATGAAATGGCCCTCAACCCCAGTCTCCTCCGAGCCAAGTTCTCCAGTCTCCTCCGAGCCAAGTTCTCCAGTCTCCTCCGAGCCAAGTTCTCCAGTCTCCTCCGAGCAAAGTTCTCCAGTCTCCGCCGCCGAGCAAAGTTCTCCAGTCTCCGCCGCCGAGCAAAGTTCTCCAGTCTCCGCCGCCGAGCCAAGTTCTCCAGTCTCCGCCGCCGAGCAAAGTTCTCCAGTCTCCGCCGCCGAGCAAAGTTCTCCAGTCTCCGCCGCCGAGCAAAGTTCTCCAGTCTCCGCCGCCGAGCAAAGTTCTCCAGCCGCCGCCGCCGAGCAAGCAGCTCCAGCCGCCGCCGCCGAGCCAGCCGCTCCAGCCGCCGCCGCCGAGCCAGCCGCTCCAGCCGCCGCCGCCGAGCCAGCCGCTCCAGCCGCCGCCGCCGAGCCAGCCGCTCCAGCCGCCGCCGCCGAACCTACTGCTCCTATGAACTGTGTTTTTGAACCCTCCAGCCCAAAGACTGTTTTCCCAACCAGCCACCCACTCCCCCCTCCACCAAGTCAAGTCTATACTGCACCTCCACCTCAAGCCCCCTCGCCCAGATCTCCACCTCGGACCTCTGGGCGATTACCTTCACCCCGGCTCCAACCTCCCTCTGCTCCACCGTTGCCCATCAGTCCTCCAGCTTCACCAGTCTCCATCCTGCCTCCACTCACACCTTGGTCATTCATCAGCCTGCCCTCCCCTCTGGACTTCACTCCTCCGTCTCCGCTCCGTCACTCCGTCCCTCGGATTCAGTTGGCCTCCTCACTCCCCCCGGTGTTCGTTTTGTTGGCTGTCCTTCTGCTTTCACTGCGGCCTTCTGGAGCCCCGGCTGCGCTTCGGTCGGCGGAGCCTTCGGTTCCGCCATCACCCGCCAGTCCTTCAGCGACGCCTGGGCTCAACGCCTCGAAGGCTTCGGCTCCTGACCCGCCATGGTTGCCCACGGCTCCTGACCCGCCATGGCTGCCTTCGGCTCCTGACCCGCCATGGCTTTTGAGCCTGCCCTGGAGACCTCCACTCCAGTCTACTCCTCCCCCTGCTTCGGTTTGAGGTCTCCAGGGCGCCCGCCCCCCTCCCGGTTGTTACATCTACGGCGCGAGGACGCGCCTACCGGGAGGGGGAGGTACTGTTACAGATCCCTTGTTCCCCTGGACTCCATATCCCATGATCCTCCTGTTCTCCTCACCTGCACTCACTTCCCTCGTCAGCTCCTCATCATCACAGATCACCTGCACCTGGACTCTATTGTCTGCACTCCCATATATTGCACTCACTCCCTTCACTCCTCGTCCGTTCTCTGTTTTGTTAAGGTGTCTGTCTGTTGTTCATTGCCATTGTTTGAAGTAAAGTCTCTATTATCGTGGAAATCCGTATCTGCCTCATCTCTCTACCAGCCACCCGTAACAGAAGAACGGACCTAAACCGACCGGATTTTCCACGAAAAAAAAAAATGGAGACTTTCCCCAGCTCCCTGGATCCAGCTCCTCCATCGCCTCTCACCCTAACAGCCAGCGAACGCATTATCGGGCTCCTGCAGGTAGGACGTTCGCTGGAGAGGTATGTGGAGGAGTTCGTTGAGCTTGCTTACTTGTCCAACTGGCCCGACGCTCAGTTGATCTCCCTGTTTTTGGATGGATTGGATGACGACACTATCCGTTTTGATGAACCTGTTTTTTGTTTCTCCTTAAGCGACACTATCAATTTAATTTTGTGGTTGAATGGCTCCAAATTCTTAGTGAAAGAGGTTCAGGATCAGTGTTGTCGTCCGGTCCATCCAGAAACACGGTTGGCCGGGCCAGTTAGTCAACCTCCGGCTTCCTCCGCATACCGCTCCAGCGAACTCCCTGCCTGCCCCAGGCTTGACCCATATTCCGCTACTGGGCCCAGTAAGCGGAGGAGGAGGAAGAAAGCGGCCCCAATGTCTCCAGAGCCCGCTCCAGTATCTCCAGAGCCCGCTCCAGTATCTCCAGAGCCCGCTCCAGTATCTCCAGAGCCCGCTCCAGTATCTCCAGAGCCCGCTCCAGAGTCTCCAGAGCCCGCTCCAGTATCTCCAGAGCCCGCTCCAGTATCTCCAGAGCCCGCTCCAGTATCTCCAGAGCCCGCTCCAGTATCTCTCCAGAGCCCGCTCCAGTATCTCCAGAGCCCGCTCCAGTGTCTCCAGAGCCCGCTCCAGTGTCTCCAGAGCCCGCTCCAGTGTCTCCAGAGCCCGCTCCAGTATCTCCAGAGCCCGCTCCAGTATCTCCAGAGCCCGCTCCAGTATCTCCAGAGCCCGCTCCAGTATCTCCAGAGCCCGCTCCAGTATCTCCAGAGCCCGCTCCAGTATCTCCAGAGCCAGCTCCAGTATCTCCAGAGCCAGCTCCAGTATCTCCAGAGCCAGCTCCAGTATCTCCAGAGCCAGCTCCAGTCCCCACAGAGCCAGCTCCAGTGCCTGTGGGGATTTTAATTGTATTTGAGGGGATGAAATGGCCCTCAACCCCAGTCTCCTCCGAGCCAAGTTCTCCAGTCTCCTCCGAGCCAAGTTCTCCAGTCTCCTCCGAGCCAAGTTCTCCAGTCTCCGCCGCCGAGCAAAGTTCTCCAGTCTCCGCCGCCGAGCAAAGTTCTCCAGTCTCCGCCGCCGAGCAAAGTTCTCCAGTCTCCGCCGCCGAGCAAAGTTCTCCAGTCTCCGCCGCCGAGCAAAGTTCTCCAGTCTCCGCCGCCGAGCAAAGTTCTCCAGTCTCCGCCGCCGAGCAAAGTTCTCCAGTCTCCGCCGCCGAGCAAAGTTCTCCAGTCTCCGCCGCCGAGCAAAGTTCTCCAGTCTCCGCCGCCGAGCAAGTTCTCCAGTCTCCGCCGCCGAGCAAAATTCTCCAGTCTCCGCCGCCAAGCAAAGTTCTCCAGTCTCCGACGCCCTACGAGCCCTCAGCGCCAGCCGCCGCCTCGGGCCCTCAGCTCCAGCCGCCGCCTACGAGCCCTCAGCTCCAGCCGCCGCCGCCGAGCCCTCAGCTCCAGCCGCCGCCGCCGAGCCAGCCGCTCCAGCCGCCGCCGCCGAGCCAGCCGCTCCAGCCGCCGCCGCCGAGCCTGCCGCTCCAGCCGCCGCCGCCGAGCCTGCCGCTCCAGCCGCCGCCGCCGAGCCAGCCGCTCCTAGTATGGTCTCTGTGATTGAACTCTCCAGCCCAAAGACTGTTTTCCCACCCTGCCTCCCTCTCCCGCCTCCTCCTAGTCATGTCTATACTGCACCTCCACCTCAAGCCCCCTCGCCCAGATCTCCACCTCGGACCTCTGGGCGATTACCTTCACCCCGGCTCCAACCTCCCTCTGCTCCACCGTTGCCCATCAGTCCTCCAGCTTCACCAGTCTCCATCCTGCCTCCACTCACACCTTGGTCCCTCGTCAGCCTGCCCTCCCCTCTGGACTGCACTCCTCCGTCTCCGCTCCGTCCCTCCGTCCCTCGCTTCCAGTTGGCTTCCTCACTCCCCCTAGTGTTCACTTTGTTGTCTGTCGTCTGTGTTCAACTGCGGCCTTCTGGAGCCCCGGCTGCGCTTCGGTCGGCGGAGCCTTCGGTTCCGCCATCACCCGCCAGTCCTTCAGCGACGCCTGGGCTCAACGCCTCGAAGGCTTCGGCTCCTGACCCGCCATGGCTGCCCGCTGCACCTGACCCGCCATGGCTGCCCGCTGCACCTGACCCGCCATGGCTGCCCGCTGCACCTGACCCGCCATGTATGCCCGCTGCATGTCTGCCCGCTGCACCTGACCCGCCATGGCTGCCCGCTGCACCTGACCCGCCATGTATGCCTGCTGCATGTCTGCCCGCTGCACCTGACCCGCCATGGCTGCCCGCTGCACCTGACCCGCCATGGCTGCCTTCAGCCCCTGACCCGCCATGGCTGCCTTCAGCCCCTGACCCGCCATGGCTGCCTTCAGCCCCTGACCCGCCATGGATGCCTTCAGCCCCTGACCCGCCATGGATGCCTTCAGCCCCTGACCTGCCATGGCTTATGAACCTGCCCTGGAGACCTCCACTCCAGCTCGGTTGCTCCTCCCCCTGCACCAGCTTGAGGTCTCCAGGGCGCCCGCCCCCCTCCCGGTTGTTACATCTACGGCGCGAGGACGCGCCTACCGGGAGGGGGGGGTAATGTCACAGAACCCTTGTTTCCCTGGACTTCATTTCCCAGAATCCTCCTGTTCTCCACACCTGCACTCACTTCCCTCGTCAGCTCCTCATCGTCACTCATCACCTGCACCTGGACTCTATTGTCAGCACTCCCCATATATTGCACTCACTCCCTTCACTCCTCGTCCGTTCTCTGTTTTGTTAAGGTGTCTGTCTGTTGTTCATTGCCATTGTTTGAAGTAAAGTCTCTATTATCGTGGAAATCCGTATCTGCCTCATCTCTCTACCAGCCACCCGTAACAATCTGATGATCACATTTGCGGATCAATGGAATCTAAAATGTTGCGAAACCACTAGCTTAGACCATCATAGTTTTCAAAATGTAATATTTATATTTTTTATGATGGATATTCATAATTATCACTGAACACCTGGGACAAAGGTAAAACTATCAAATCTAAACATGAAAGGCATTTGAAAAGTAGCAAAAATAAATGATAACACTTTACAATAAGGTTCATTTGTTGACATTATTGTATTAACTAACATGTACTAACAATGAGCAATACATTTGTTACTGTGTTTAGTAATGTTAGTTAATAAAAATCCAATTGTTTAATGTTTATTCATGTTTTTTCACAGTGCATTAACTAATGTTAACAAATACAACTTTTGATTTTAATAATAATGTATTGGTAAATGTTGAAATTGACACCAGTGTTGGGGAAAGTTACTTTTAAAAGTAATGCATCACAATATTGCATTACTCCCTAAAAAAAAGTAACTAATTGTGTTACTTAGTTACTTTTTATGAAAAGTAATGCATTATTACTTTTGCATTTCACCTGTGCTGGGCTTGCTTGTTTGTTTTTTAATAACAACAAAAAAAAAGTTATATTTTTGCAAATGTTAAGACCCTTTCACACTGAAAGTGAAATGAATAAGCCGCATGCATATTCATGCCTGGACAGTAGAGGGCGAAAAAGTAAAGGTGAAAAAGTAACTTAGATATTTAGTTGTACATTTAAAAAGTAATGTGTTACTTTACTAGTTACTCGAAAAGTAATCTGATTACATAACTCGAGTTACTTATTGTGTTACCCCCAACACTGACTAAGATTAATAAATGCTGTAGTAGTATTGTTCATTCTTAGTTCATGTTAACTAATGTAATTAACTAAAGAAACCTTATTGTAAAATGATGTGGATGCCATGAAAAAGTCAGATTTATTGTGAACTTCTAAATTTTTTAACCCTTATGTTCTGTTCACTCTTGCCATGTCTCTTTTTTTCATTTGAAGTGAAATGAAAGGTGAGTTGTCACGGTTGGCGACCTTTTAGAGGTCAGAGGTCAGGATGGTGGGGGCGACCCCTCTTTACCCATCAGATTGTGACCTGTCAGATGGCCACTTTTCCCTCTGCGTTCTCCATTTTAAACATCTACTTAACTGTTTGTGCCGTGCGTGTGCGTGTTTGTGCATGTATTATCTTAGTTAATGCCTCCTGGAGACGCCGGAGGGAAAATCTTTCAAAGCCCCTAGTCGTCTACTCATAGAGGGAACCCCCTTTCATTTCTCCTCACATTCCCTTCTCAGTTTCACCTCAGACGGATGACAGAGGATGTCTCCCTTTTAACCTGCTCCCTTGTGTAACTCCGCTCAGCAGAACTGTAACAAGAGCAGTCGATGAGAGCATACAGCTAGTGACATTTTCCCTGAATTCCCAGCAGAGTTCTTCTCTGTTCCTGTTTCTTTTAGGGATATTGGAAGCCACTGCTTGCTTGTTTGTTTGTTTGTTAGCTAGCGAGCTCGTGTGGTCGATGAACAGCGTTTGTGCAGAGATGAGTCTGTTTTCCATCTGGAGGGGCATGTTTGCCCTACACACTCAGCAGGGGTGTGATGTCATATGAGTGTGTGTGTGTGTGTGTGTGTGTGTGTGTGTCTGACTCAGTGGTTTTGATATGTGACTAGCGTGAGGGAGGATTGTGGGGCAGAATAAAAGATTCTCATTGGGCTAAATTGACACAACTGTGCACAAATTTACAACACATTGATTTTACATTGGTGCACCATCGACACATTGCCCACTCTGCTGCCTTGTCAATAATATCTTTCTCTTGTTCAAAGCTGATAGCTTCAGCTGGTTTGAACAGTGTTCATGTATCTTTCTGTTTGTATGGAGCGTCCTCTGACAGTTTTTCTTTAAAGGAGAAAAACAGTATGAGAGATCTCCTTTCAGCTTAAAATGGTCTAAAGAGCTCATGTAAATGGACTGCCTTGACTCGTAAAGGGTATGTGGTTTATTTAGCTTTTCATATTAGTGTCTTTTTCCATTTTTGCCAGTTTCATTTTGCTTTCCTTCAACAGTTACACACACAACCACACACATATACACACACACATATAATATCTGTGATAAAACCTAGAGCTACCCAAAATAGATAGCATTTTATAAGACACTATAGGTTCTTCCAGCATCAAGAGAGAGATCGACTGATACAATAAATATAAAAATCAAAATCATGTACAGTATATATATATATTTATTTATTTATTTATTTATTCAGTGCTCAGCGTAAATGAGTACACCCCCTTTGACAAGACTAAGTTTAGTATAACATCTGTTTAACTTATAACATGAAAGTTAATAGGTTAATAAAAAGTTAAAAGGTTAATAACATAACTTAGATTGACATTTTTCAGTTTTACTCAAATTAGGGTGATGCAAAAATGAGCACACCCCACAACAAAAACTACTACATCTAGTACTTTGTATGGCCTCCACGATTTTTAACGACAGCGCCAAATCTTCAAGGCATGGAATGGACAAGATAGCGACATTTTGCTACATCTATCCTTTTCCGTTCTTCAAGAATGAGCTCTTTTAGAGACTGGATGCTGGATGGAGAGTGATGCTCAACTCGTCTCTTCAGAATCCCCCACAGGTGTTCGATTGGGTTCAGATCAGGAGCCACTGAATCACTTTCACCCTGTTCTTCTTCAGAAATCCAACAGTGGCCTTAGATGTGTGTTTAGGATCATTGTCATGTTGGAAAAGTGCATGATGACCCAGGGCACGGAGTGATGGTAGCATCTTCTCTTTCAGTATAGAGCAGTACATCTGTGAATTCATGAAGCCATCAATGAAACGCAGCACTCATGCAGCCCCACATAAGGACACTGACACCATCATGTTTCACTGTAGACACCATGCTGTTTCCTTTGTATTCCTCACCTTTGCGATGCCAGTGCCAAAAACATTAATCTTGGTCTCATGACTCCAGAGTATAGAGTCCCAGTAGTCTTCATCTTTGTCAGCATGGGTCCTGGTAAACTCTAGGAGGGCTTCAGAAGACGCTCCTGTTGAGGTGTTTACTTCCATGGACGACCTGGACGTCTCTGTGAGATGGTCGCAGTTCCATCTTTTTTAAATTTTGTACCATTTTTGCTACAGAATTCTGACTGATAAGTAAAGCTTTGCTGATCTTCACCTTCCTGGTGTAAAGAAATGATTTTCTTTCTCAGGATTGGTGACATTTCTCTTCCATGTGGTGCCATTGCTGACAGCGTGAAATGGGAAGGGTAAGGGTTAGTTTTTATTTAGTTTTTCATGATTTATTTTTAATTTAGAATATGTCATTTTATTTTGATAATCAAAGAATTCAATGTCATTGGATTAAAAATTAGTATTTTACCCAGTATGCGTGTGCTTTTATGTTTGCTGTTGTTGTTAGCTTAGCAACATGCTAATGGAAAATTCTACTGGAAACAATAATAAGTTGCACCCAAAAACACATACTGTATAGTAGGTACTAAAAAAGACCTTGATTTCTAACAGTAAAAGATTCTGTACTATATACAGTAAATATCTATAATAGATCTAACAATAAATGTAATGTAATTTTACTGTAAAATACTGTTAAAGTTTTACAGTTTTTGGAAGTGAAATATAAAAAATAACTCTGTTTCTTCTAAATTCTTGTGATGCGCTTTGATTCATCATGTGACTCTCATTGCCACTGTGATTGGTGGGTGTCAGTGTATTACAAAAGTACAAAACAGATATTAGTGCTTCATTAGGTTGGTAAATTAACATTATATCAGATAATGAAAATTTTCCATAAATATATATGGTTTTGAACTGTAAAATAGACAGTAAACTAAGTGCTGTCCCATAAAACCTAAAACATTGCTACCGTATTTTTTTGCTAAAGTTCTGGCAACCACAGCTGTGTTTTTTTTTTTTTTTTTACACTGTACATTTGGTTTGCAAGTTACTTTGTGATCATTAAAAATTACATTCTATATAGTATGAATGTATGTAACATGAGTGAAATTCGGACATACTACATTTGTCATGTTGTCACTGTCATATGACCTTCAGTACCAGTTGTGTTGCTTCACTACCATTCACAAATCCACTCCTGTGGCCTTATGGGATAGTAAAGTGTCATCCAAGTACTTTTAGTGTAACGTGTAACTATGAATACTATATATTCAAACATAATACTCAGCTCACATACTGTTTTCCCCTTCTATAGTGTAAAAGTATGCAGACACAGCGTTTGTCTTTCGTGCTGTTGTTTTTTGTTTTTGTTTTTTGTGGTACACAAATTCTCTGCTGTGGAGTGTCCCAAATCAGTTGCTTACAGTATTTTATTTTAGTCAGGATGCTGCCTTAGAATGCATTTTCTTAGGGATTTTTATTTTAAACTAGGCTTGAAACAAGTTTTATTTTTTATTTTTTATTATTTATTTATTTTATTTTTTTATTATTGATGTTGGGCTTTCTGTCACTTTTTTAGTAGAGACATTGCGCAGGCCAAATTCAGACTTCTGTCACCTGAATGAGCACTACAGCACAATGTGGACAATGCACATAGATGTTTATATGTTACCGTCAAATGGAAAAAGCCATAGAAATAGGAACGGAATGAAAAAGATAATGTCACTTCCTGCATTTTCAATCCACACCTGAATCTGAAGGCTGTTCAGATCCCGGAGTGTGTACCTGACCAACACTGACCACACACACACGTGTTTACAGTGCACACACTCACACAGGCACTCACAAATTTACATATTAAACATTTATAAATATAAATATAAATACATGCATGGACCCTCTCTCCATATCCCAGCGTTCCCTGTAGCATTCCCATAGTTTTACATTAGCATTCATATAGATTCATAACCTCAATCCCACTTCGGCACACACGTAATCACGCACACACACCAACAACAAATCAGCACTCAAACGTCCTTATGAACATAATCACACCAAATACAAATACACTCACAAACGCATGTAAACACAAGCTGCGGCTTAGCATACATAAATGGCTGTAGAGAACAATTTAGCATTTAAAATCCAATTCACATTCAAAATCTACTTGCAGGAGGTCCATGGGAAAAATATCATATGAATGATTCATCCATGCACACATAGGGCAGGCTCACATACACACTCACATGTACATGTAAATCACACCTTATTGTATCTGTTTCATGAATTATATAGACGTCTCATAGGTTAGGAGTAAGAATTTAAATTGAAAGTCAATTATTCATGGACACACCTTTTTCTCCTTACACTGTAATGTGTGTAAAACACATGTCTCACCTAGGGATGCTGAAAAAGTTCAATGCAAAGGGAGAGTTTTTCTTTTACAGAAATCGCTTTTTTAGGACTGCAACAAATGGATGGTAGGGACTATAACAAGCTTCTTCCCAGGTTAGTGACATCACAAACCCTCAAATTTACATAAACCCCGCCCCCAAGAACATGCCACAAAGGGGGCGGGGCCATGTTGGGCTGCTTTAGAGAAGAGGAAGAGTTGTTGTAGTAGAGTGTTGTTGACATTTTACGCCGGACTGCTTCACAAACGAGGGTCAATTCAACACAAAAGATGAACATGACGGCACATGCTAGTGGATGAGTTGAATCAACTCCACAGCAACTACATCAATTTATCCACTAACCATTCAGAAACGTCCAGTTTCATTCTAAATGCATTAAGCGCAAGTGATTCACGTGTAAAGTCAATGCAAAGACACGAATAGACATCCTGCGGCGTGATTCACGCAAATGAGGCGGCGTAAATGTCGCGATTCGCACGAATGACGCGGCACGAATTGAGCATTTCAGCCATTTGATGCGTGTAACACGTGGTTCGCGCGAATTGAGCAAGTTGAAACATCTGCAAAATTTGCACCTCGTTAACCAATCAGGAGCTTGCTCTAGTAGTGAGCAGAGGCAGAAATCTGAAACAACAGTGGAGGACAAAATCATCGTCACTGTACGATACAATAATCTTCACACTTTTATAGAAACAGGAATAAAAAGGATCTTGCTTGGAAGAAAGTGAGTGAGGAGGTCGGACAAACAGTTAAGTTGTAAAAAATGCTCTTTACTCGTATATGTATATATATATATATATATATATATATATATATATATATATATATATATATATATACGGCAAATAAGCTTAATTTGCCGGCTTTAGCTAGCTTGTAGTCTCAATATATATATTGAGACTACAAGCTAGCTAAAGCCGGCAAATTGAGCTTGTTCACCGTATTTTACATCTACTTTCCCGCTAACGAGTTGTGTTTATTCAGAGGAAGTGTGCAGAAAGAAGTGGAAGAGTCTGGGACACATATTTATTTAAAGACGAAGGAGAACCCCTCTCATGAAGCAAATTTGCATCTGTTGCAAAGTGAATTTTACACGCGAATGAAGCGAGTAAACTCAAAATGTTCAAGCGTCCAACTACGCGCGAATATCGCGATTTATTTGGGCAAGTCATGTCTGGTGTGAACGCCCCATAAAGGTTGTAACTTCTTCCTGAGTCTCTCCATCAGTGTCGACTCCGGTTTGAACAATGTAAGGCTGAACACTTTCCTCATTTTGGCTGCGTGAGATTCTCCAGCTTTGTTGTTGTTGAGCTGTTCATTTTGAACAGCTCATTTGCATTTAAAGAGACACACACAAAAACAGCATGTTATAAGCTATAATAGATGATCTGTGGGGGATTTTGAGCTGAAACTTCACAGACACTTTCTGGAGACACCAGAGACGCATATTACATCTTGTAAAAGGGGCATCATAGCTCCCCTTTAAAAATAAAGTAAGATGAAACATTGCCAACAACACCAGTGACTAAACCAAAATAATGTGTTGTCATAAAAAGCAATAGGAGCAATCACACTAACAGTTATTATTATGACTATAATATTTATATGAGTGGCCTAAGGTGTAGTGATATCCAGAATCATTTGACAGCACTTCTTTTGACTTGGTAATTTCATCCTTGGAATCACACATGATAAGGAGCCGTACTGTTATGGGTTATTTAAAGATATCCATAATATAAATGTTCGGTCACAGTGCAACATCATGCTGTTTATAGTGTGTCTTTAGGAGTAAATTAGAAGTGTCAGAGCTGAAGTGTAGTGGTTGGTGCATGTGTTCTGAAACATTGAGCTGTGCTGCTCATGTAGGCGATATGAGTTTGAGTCTGGCTGTAGGTTCAGTTCTGTCCCTATCAATAAAAACTGGCAAAAAAAAAAAAGTGTGAATGTATATTTACCCTTAAAATGGATAATTCACCCCAAAAATGCAAATTCTGTCATCATTTGCTCACTCTAATGTTGTTTTAAACCTGTATAACTTTCCTTCATCTTCGACAAACAAATTAAAGGTAGTTTTAATGAATCCTGAGAGATTCTGTCAAAGTCACTAAAAATGTCAAGCTGCAAATAAAGACGAAGACACGTGATAGCTTTATGAGATGAACATATTTAATTTAAAAACATTGATCAACGCACATCAAATATGGTCAAAGAAGCCTTAAATGTGCTTGCTTGATGCCAGTGAGGTTTGTTCTCGCGCATCTTGGCAGTAAAGCAAAAATTTTGCATAATTTGATTAATTTATTCAGCAACTGATAATAAAGTCTTAGAATTTGTATTCTAAGACAAGTACAATCCTGGATCAACATCTTTGTTGATCCTGGTACAACATTCTGATCAACCAAACAAAACAAAAGTTTACAGTTTATGTCAAGTTAGGCTTACAACCAGGGTTAGGTGCTTCTACATCAGTGTCATTCCCTCTGATTTTAGGAATAACTTATGGGTAGGGATAGTTTTAGGGCTAAATTTTGGACAGCAATGTTGTTCCAGGATCAACAAAATATGTTGCCAGGTGAGACAGAAACATGTCTTACTTGAAAAAGTCATGGTGACTTAAGGGGCAACCATCCTTTAAGGTTTTGAAGCGAAATTGAAAATTCTCAGATTTAATGGAAAGGGAATGGAAAGCGCACATTTAATTGTACTACTGTTCGGCTTGGAGTCCTGCAGTGTGCGGAAAGTGAAAAAGAGAAAAGAGGTACAAAGAGGTGAGCAAGGGTTAATGGTTTTTAAAAGAGGACTGAATTCTCTTCTGTAAACTCAATGCGGCAGGTGCAGGTTGAAGTCTTTGTCTCCTCCACGCGAGCACTATTTACTTACACTCAACTCATCGCCACAAAAGACCAGAGAGAGAACACAAACTTTCCAGCACACAAAAGGAAGTTATAGCCTCAAATTACAGGTGCTCTGCGCTTACACACACACGTACACAGCACTCAAATCGTGCACACTCCCCTGGCAAATTGAATCGGGGGGTAAAGTTCACTTTTTCTTCTCATACAGCAAACTAAAAACAAGTTACATGTGAGTGTGTGTGCGTGCAGGTTTACCTTGTCAGGGCCATTTTAAAATGTAGTTTAGACACGTTGAGTGGACATTTGAAGTGTTCATATTCAGCTTTAAATCTACTGATTTTAATGGTTTTCATGAGGTATTGGTATAATAAGGTATAGTGAAAATAATTATTTTAGTGCGAAAACCATTGTGTCTGTGAGCAGTCTTCATTAAAGCTTCAAAACTGTGTATGTGTGTGTGAAAAGACAGGAAGAGAGATCCATGATGGTTTGATAGTCTCTGTTCAATCAGAGGCAGTCATGTGGAACTATACAGGAGGAACAAACAGGCAGCGAAAGATGAAAAACACCCTGACTTGTCAATAAAATAGAGAGAAAAGTGAGAGAGATGACGGGAAAATACTTTGATCGTTCTTCTGTACTATAATGGAAGTCTTGAATTCCTAAAAGAAATTAAAAATACAGCTAAATTCTCTCATTGCTGATTTAAAATTTATAACTGGCCTTTTAGAGGTTTCAGTGCGGTGGGGCATTTTAATGACCCTTTGTTTTTGTACTTTGCTGTGGTCACACCAGCAGCATCAATCGAGCAAATATTAGCCTTCGGAGGTGTGTGTGTGTGGTTTGGTGTTGACCACCGCACTAGAACAGCTGTTCGGTGTTCTAGGAAGGGATTAGTTTAGTTTGGAAGTCTCCACACAATCTGCTGCCCCTTCACTGACCAAACAAAGCTGTTATTTCCACCAGGAGGGTCATGCTGGGGGATTTACAGCCTATATTTCCCTGATGCTGATTTTTAGATACCAAAGACCTGTAGTTTAAAAGTCAACATGAAATCAAAATTGACCGTATTTACTTTGCTAATGCACATTCCTTGTCTTGTTGTGCGTTCATCAACGGTGCATGATTTTTTTAATGGGTTTGCATCTGGGTCAGTGACATATAAGTGTCCATAATAAAAAAATAATAAAAAAAAAAGTTTTCTTTTTAAAAAAAAATATCTGGTAACACTTTATTACACCTTGTTACACGTTACATGCATTTACTATAATAAGAAAGATAAAACATGCATAATTACAAACAACTACAATAAAACCAAACCCTAAAACTATATTAAGCACATGTTGTTAATTAATATCAGTCGATACGTACTTGTGGAATTACACTGTAACAAGGATTACAGTTTAGTTTAAGGTATCCGTGTTACAGTGTAATTACTCGTTTAAGTACTGTTTGTTAATAATTGATTACATGTACTTATCGGGTTAGGATCGGGGTTTGGTTTATGGTTGGTTGCATGTAATTATGCATAATTTATAGTTATTACTATTTTAACTACATGTAACATGTGTAACAAGAACACTGTAAAATAAAGTGTTACCAAATAAAGTGTGATTGAAAATCTAGTTTAAAATATACATGTCAAATTCTTAGAAAAGTATTCTTTGTATTCATGTTAGTTTTATAAGGTTTTGAAAAACTTTTTAAAGAAAAGTTTGTTTAATAATTCTTAAAATTTTATGTGGTGTAACCATCAAGTGAGAAAGCAATAACATATTTTACTTACATCTTTAAAATGGGTGTACACATCTTAATGATTATTTTAAAAAGTAAATAGATTTAATGTGTTTTTCTTGGTAAAACAATTTCTGTTGTTTATAGTGTGCGTGCTTGCGTGCATGCGTGGTTGTTTGGTTTTTTTTTTTATTCATATTTTTGTACAAATATAATAAATTATTAAACCATAAATGTGGTTAAGTTTGAAATAACTTAAATAAGATAATACCTGAAATAACTTTGCCTTAACATAAAAAGGTCAAACAATCTGAGAGGTTATTTAGGGTTAGGGTTTCACTTTAGTCTTTTCAGACTCATCCACTCTGGAACTCTGTTTCGAATAATAGTGGTTTGAGGCTCCCAAAACGCCGAATCCGTCTGGGGCGAAACGCCTATACAATACAAAAGTTTTGCGTATACGTGCGTATGCTCTTATTTTTCATGAGCAGTGCTGGGGAAAGTTACTTTGAAAAATAATGTGTTACAATATTGTGTTACACCATAAAAAAGTAACTAATTGCATTACTTATTTACTTTTTATGAAAAGTAATGCATTATTACTTTTGTGTTACTTTTTCTCACCTGGGCTGGGTTTGCTTGTTTGTTTGTTTGTTTGTTTGTTTGTTTGTTTGTTTGTTTGTTTGTTTGTTTGTTTGTTTTTTAATAACAGTATATTTGGCAAATGTTAAGGCCCTTTCACACCAAAAGTGAAATGAATAAGCCTCAGATTGAAGGAAATGCACATCTACTCCTGTACAGTAGAGGGCGCAGCTCAAACAAACCTTTCAGATGTGCTGCCATTCTCGAGTAAAGAAGAATAGGACACAGGAGAAGGAAGTTCAACACTCTTATTTCTAGTTTAAAGTAATTTTTGCTCATTAATATAGATAAATTGGATTATTGAAGGTCAGCAGCAAAGACATTGGTAAATAAAATGAGATTAAATACATAAAGTATATTTGTGTAATTTAATATAGTTAATTATTACAGGTTTGCGCAAAATTCTGAGGTTGCATTTTACAGATTTTATTCATTTTGAGGAATACTGAATGTTTTTGTGCAAGTGAGATGAGTGAATGCATGTTCACATTTACCCCAGAACTACAGTAACATCATGTTCACACAGCGCACACAACACCTCTGACCTTTATTTCTCTCAACATGAGGACCGGAGAGCTGTCAGTCAATAAAGGTGAAAAAGTAACTTGGGCTATTCTGAATAATTGAAAAAGTAATGCATTACTTTACTAGTTACTTGAAAAAGTAATCTGATTACATAACTTAAGTTACTTGTAATGCATTGGTCATGAGGGCCTGCAGGGGTCCTCTCAATGATATCATATCCTGTTTTATGTTCCCGTTTTTTTTTTTTTTTTTGCACCACATGAAAATTTTAATTTAATTTAATTTAGTTTCCTCCCCTCTTCTTTTCTCATTCTTTTCTTCATTATGATATCAGGACAGTATCACCCTGACATTTTTACTTTGTTTAAAGAAAAAATATATCAAGATTCATTTTAATTCAGAAATTGTTTTGCAAATGTTTTTGAATATCTTCTCGCATTCAGAAATGTCACAGCACAGAAGTAAAACGGATTGCGAACAGCATTTCATGTTGACTGTAAGGGAGCGGGATGTGTAATTATTCCGTGTTGCTGTCACACATGGCACAAGCGCATACGTGGAGACTGAATCGCAGAGATACGAACACCGAGCAGCTTGTGCACAGGATGAAGTCAACTTCAGGCCAGATGTGAACATGTACACACTCAACCTGCAGTCCTCCTAATGAACCCCCCGCTGCGCACGCTCTCTCACTCGTCCTGAATTACAATGGCCAACATCACCTTCTCTTTCTCTCAAACTCCTCCTCGTTTCTCACCCCCCACCATCCGCTCTTCTCTTTAAACACGCTGCTGTGTTTGTTGTTTAAATGGCATTGAGAAAATTGCCCACTTTGGCCACTTCGAAACTCCAGCAGCTGTCGGTAATCGCCTTTGCTGGTGTGTGTGTGTGTGTGCGGAGAGGGTCACAGCAAGCAGCCCAGAAAGCGCCATTAAGAGAAAATGATAGCTGTGTGTCTGAAACTCCATTACACACCAAACACTTTAAAGAGTGGACTGTGCTTCATTATAGGCCACCATGAATTATTCAAAAGTCTCTCTCTCTCTCTTTCTCTTTCTGACTCTTTTTCCGTCTATCTTAAGACCTTAACCTGGACAAAAGCTTTGATGAGAGGGATGCAAATAGAGAGAGGGCAAATCCGTCTGTGCAGTACCTGCATCCGGTGTCCGATAGAGATTTTGTCAAAAGAAGTTTTGAGCGAGAACCGAACAAAGGGTAAATGTGAGGAGAAATTCAAATATAAAGAGTCAGACTATGTTAATGGAGGGCAGGAAAAGGACGAGATGTGTTTTCCAAGTGTAGATTTTAATGATGTTGCCGTTTGTTACAGGGAAATAGGCATTCAGGAGTGTGTCATCGCTTATTCATCTGGCCGCCGTGCTTAAGGCCATGGTGACACTGCCCTCCATCTGTGTTGTGACTATTGTAATTACCCATCAGGCACTGCTACTGAGTACATTAAGTGAGAGCAGCACATAAAAAAAAAACCTGCTGCTGTCTTTCTCTCTCCCTCATCCTCTGTGGAGATACATCTCACTAAAGGATTTCATTGGAAGTGTGTGTAAAACTATTCACGTCAGCGCTTTCATTGCATACAGCTACTTTCTTTTCCTTGTAAGGAACGAAAAAGCCTCTTTCGGCTACCTGTCATTAAATAGCTATCGCGGATGAAAAAAGCTGTTAGGTAATGACTCACTCCATACAAATCTTCCTTGTACGAAGAGTTAAAAGCTGCTGCTCATTATTAGCATTTGTAGCTGCTCTGGAAAAATATCATTGCTTGAATTAGTGCCGAAGGTATTGGTTGCATCATGTTTTTTTTTTTTATTGTGCGTAGGAAAATCAAATTACTTTGGCAGAGATTAGCGGAGCCATAAAGGAACACTGTTGATTTGATTTTGGAGTTTACTTCCGTAGGTGGGATAAATTAAACAAAATTACACAATAGCAACAAAAACAGGCCTCATTCATGAAACACAAGCAGAATGAATTTCTGTGTGAATCCTTCATAAATCTGTGCTTACATTAATTGTTGCATTAAATTAAAAGCCACTGTTATTAAGGTAAAAATGCTTTTACGCATGATTTAGACAGATCTGTTCAGCTTGTGATTCACGAATAGGGATGGGAATCGTAATGAATCGAATGATTCAGGTTCTTCTGAATGTAACGATTCCTTCTGGTTCCTTAATAGTTCCATTAATGATTATTTTTTATTTTAGTAGTTCTATGGATTTTGGAAAAAAAAAAAAAAAAAAAAAAAAGTAATGCAATTCCATTGCGAAATGATGAGATCTTTCAATAAATAAATTTAAAACAATTCTCGTAAAACTAATGTCTTTTTTTAATTTCTTTTTAAAAGCAAGTCACAAATGGCCTTAACAAATAGTTTAGATGTATTTGTTAAGGGATCAACTACGCCGATCATGCTTTAAGTTTTTGAATCACTAAAAAGAACTGATTTATTAGATTCATTTATTCAGGATTCCACTACACTGATCATGCTGTATGATTTTGATTCACTAAAAAGAACTGATTCATTAGATTCATTTATTCAGGATTCCACTACACTGATCATGCTGTATGATTTTGATTCACTAAAAAGAACTGATTCATTAGATTCATTTATTCAGGATTCCACTACACTGATCACGTTGTATGATTCTGATTCATTAAAAAAAAAAACTGATTCATTAGATTAATTTCTTCAGGATTCGACTATACTAATCATGCTGTATATTTCTGATTCACTAAAAATATCTCATTCGTTAGATTCATTTCTTCAGGATTCAACTACACTGATCAGGTTGTATGTTTTTGATTCAATACAAATAACTGATTCATTAGATTCATTTTTCACGATTTGACTACGCTGATCATGCTTTATTTTTTTTGAATCACTAAAAAGATCTAATTCATTTCTTCAGGATTCCACTACACTGATCACGTTGTATGATGTAGATTCATTAAAAAGAACTGATTCTTTTATTCAGGAGTCATCTACACTTATCACACTGTATGTTTCTGATTCACTAAAAATAACTGATTCATTAGATGCATTTCTTCAGAATTTGACAACACTGAACATGCTTTGTGTTTTTGATTCTTTAAAAAATAATTGATTCATTAGATTCATTTCTTCAGGATTCGAATACACTGATCACATTGTATGTTTCTGATTCACTAAAAATAACTGATTCGTTAGATTCATTTCTTCAGTATTCAACTATACTGATCATGTTGTATGATTTTGATTCATTAAAAATAATTGATTCATTAGATTTGTTTATTCAGGATCCGACTATACTAATCACGCTGTATGTTTCTGATTCACTAAAAATAACTGATTCGTTAGATTCATTTCTTCAGGATT
The DNA here is from genome assembly GCF_024489055.1 of Chanodichthys erythropterus. Taxonomy (NCBI): domain Eukaryota; kingdom Metazoa; phylum Chordata; class Actinopteri; order Cypriniformes; family Xenocyprididae; genus Chanodichthys; species Chanodichthys erythropterus. The sequence continues at coordinate 17,539,025 of NC_090240.1, forward strand.
CAACTACACTGATCAGGTTGTATGCTTTTGATTCAGTAAAAATAACTGATTCATTAGATTCATTTTTCACGATTCGACACTGATCATGCTTTATGTTTCTGAATCACTAAAAATATCTGATTCATTTCTTCAGGATTCCACTACACTGATCACGTTTTATGATTCTGATTCATTAAAAAAACTGATTCATTAGATTCATTTCTTCAGGATTCGACTATACTAATCACGCTGTATGTTTCTGATTCACCAAAAATAACTGATTCGTTAGATTCATTTCTTCAGGATTCGACAAAACTGATCATGTTGTATGATTTTGATTCATTAAAAAGAATTGATTCATTAGATTTGTTTATTCAGGATTCAACTACACTGATCATGCTATATGTTTTTGATTCACTAAAATTATCTGATTCATTAGATTCATTTCTTCAGGATTCATCTACACTGATCACACTGTATGTTTCTGATTCACTAAAAAGAACTGATTCATTAGATGCATTTCTTCAGAATTTGATTACACTTATCACATTATATGTATTTGATTCACTAAAAAGAACTGATTCATTCGACTGCACTGAACATGTTTTAGAATCACTAAAAGAACCGTCTGTGTTGCGTCATCACTGAATAAAAGGTGCAGGTTTAAAAGCTGGAACTTGTGTTTGGTTCCTGCCCATTTAGTTTTAGTATTAATAGGAAATAAACTAAAGTGAATGTGTCACAAAACAACATGCAAACTACATTTTATTTCAGGTGTTTATGGCCTCATTAAATTTAGGGTACTTGGACTTGGACTTCAATTATGAATGAACTTGGATGCACTTGGGTGGTATCGTACTCGAACAGATTCAAGTACAGTCGAATCCTTGTTGTTAAGGGCTCGGACTCGACACTAGATCTTATGCCTAATCTAATATAAAGTTCCATTTCTATTTTTATCAGGCAGTGCCTCAAAGATAAATGGCATTTTGATGCAGGTTCATTATGAACGGATATTGTTGCAGAATCTTTACAGAAGTCTGCTAATATGATGTTGTATGAGGCCTTTTAAGTGAAGTGTCTTATTTTCTTGATGGATTTAGATTACAACCAGCAGCATCCGTCAGTGGAGAGTTTCTGTAGATGCTATCCATCCATCCTTCCATCCATTTATTCATCTCTCCATTCCCTTTCTTCTCTCTGTGGCCTCTCCAAACATCTCTATACCATAATGACATTTGCATACAGATGCTTTCCAAACAAGCACCCCCTCCACACCCCATAACCCTACAATCAGCTGAGTCCCGTTACCTAGGCAACCACACACTTACACACACACACTCCGGCCCTGTTATTAGTCTACAATACCCCTCAGTGTCGAGCACTGCGGGGTCTTGCTCCAGGTGTCCCCCTTTCATTCACACGTTCACTCACTCTTGTCTTAATTCTTCCTCTGTTCTGTCTGGAGTAGTGCGGCGGAGTGACGGGGGTTTAGGGGGTCTTGGTGATGCGGAGTGAGTTGAGTGTCAGGGATTTACAACTTTAGAGTTTTTTATAACCCCTCATATCTCTTTCAATTTACTATGCTTTCTGGGCATGACAAAAAAAAATGTACATTTGTATGTACATTATATATATATATATATATATATATATATATATATATATATATATATATATATATATATATATATATATATATATATATATATATATACATTTTTATTTTACAGTTTGTATTTTTATTGTATTTTAATGCCTTCGCAAAACAAAAATGACAATTTTTGTCATGCTTTTAAATTTTGATTTATGTATAATATAATTTTTTTTTATATAATTCATATTTTAAGTAAAAAAAAAAAAGTACACTTGAATGACAAAAAAAACAAAAGAAAAGTATAAATAGTATTATTAAAAGAAACTCAATTGTTTTAATTTAAACAAAATTAGGTAAAAATTAGGTAGTAAAAGTTTAGTGACATTTTTGCTCTTCATGAATTCCCTGATCAACCCTACTTATAAAAAAATTAATTATCAACAGTCAAATAAGTCAAATAAAATACAATAAAAAATACAAAAATAGAGTAAACTGTTTTTGTTGAATAACAAAAACAACAAAAGAAAATATTAAATCATCATTATGGAAATAAAAATACAACTTTTTATTATTTTATTTATAATAAAATGGTAAATAATTATTAAATAATCAAATAATCAAAATAAAATACAACAAAACAAAACAAAAAAATAAATAAACAATTAAAAAATATTTTTAAATCTGTAAAATCTTTGTAGATTAAACTGTTTTTGTTAAATAACCAAAACAACATTACATAACATAACATTAAATAATATACATTTTAATTGAATTGCTTTAATTAAAACAATATTAGATCATCATGACTTTAGTGGCATTCTTGCTCTTCATAAATCTCAAAGATCAACTCTAATTGTAAAATAAAAAAAATAATAATAATTAACAATTTTCATGTTGATTATAGAAAGTAACTTTACTTAAACAAGAATGAAAAATGATCATATCTTCATATCTTTATAATTGCTTGTATGTACACAAAAACACACACATCCACCTAATGTGTGTGACTCTGTCTGGCCGTATGTGCAGCTTGGGAGTCCTCTGAGATGTGAGGAGTGTCATCCACAGAGAATAATCTTTGATTCAGTGTCTGGACTCCTCTCTCGCGCTCCTAGAGGACGGGTGGTTCGGGAGGGGGGTCTTTAAAACAAGCCTCCTCCACGGCAGGACATGTGCTAAGCTGATTTAGCAGGGCTTAGCAGCAGCCCACCACAATCACACAGATTATACAAACAACAGCACACATTTCTGGGTTTCGCCACCTGCTTTGAGCAGCAGCTCACAAACACAGACTATTGTGTCCCAGCATATGTACACCTAAATATGGGTTTACTCTGTCTGAGTGTCTGTCGTTTTGGGAATTAAAAATGAACTTTGTATCCCGCGATCTTTGTTGTGATGTTTGTGTGTCATTTTTAGGCTATGTGAACTTTTGTATAATTAAATACTTGATTAGGTATGATTTTTTTAAAATAATAATAATGATAATGATAAATACATAAATATTTAAAAATAAATAAATTAAAAAAAATTTAATAAAATTTTAAAAATGTAAAAAAAAACTGTACACTATAAAAAAATCATTTGTAATCACATTTTTTCTTTTGTCAAATCAACTTCAATAATTAATGTGCTTCAGATAACATAATATTTTGAGTTTCTGTTGATTAAACCAATCACCTTCATTGTATTAACTTATTTAACTTTCTAACTTTAATTAAAACAAAAATGTCATTCCAATAACGTTTTAAATCAACATCAAGATTTTAGTTTA